>NC_134495.1:47989357-48086857 GCF_040206685.1 Ascaphus truei
AGATAGTTACATTATTTCCTCCTATGTTTGGCCAGGTGCTGCCTACTTTAGCTCAGAAATGTCATATTCACTCTGTGAGATCAGTCAGTGATGAGCACTAGTATAAAATAAACTGTTATACAGAACTGTGTGTCTTCCACACTGGCTGCTACTGCTCCCTCCTGTCCCAAACGTTTCCCACTCACTGCCTGTAAACCTGGAAACCATCCCCATCAATATATTTTCAGCTCAGGCTCCCGCTCTTGTCAAAATGTTAATGGGTAACCCAACAATAAAGATCATCCATTTATTCTCACTAATTGTTTTGTTTTCCATTCCTAGTATTGGGAAAATGCCATTGCCAAGTTTTTCAGCCTCAACATATCAATGTGATGGAGGGAGACTCGGTAATTATCCCATGTCAGCAGAATGCTACTAGCAAGGACATCATGTTCTGGTACAAAAAAACGCTGTATGGGAGGTTTGAGTTTCTTGCAAGTGGACTTGATGGCACTAAACAGGCCGGAACATTTACAATGATAATAGAGTCCAACAAGAGATCCACCAGCCTGAACAGAAGCCACGCGGAGCCTGGAGATGCTGCCACATATTACTGTGCAGTGAGGGACACAGTGGTATCAGCTGGTAGAGCAGCAGCTCAGAAACTAAAGACATTCACAGCTCACAAGCTCGGCCCAAGGAAAGGAAACACCTGTCTGCTGTATATGAATTTAACAAGTTCTGCTGCTCTTTCACTATACAGAGACTGGTGTTCTTATGTAATGTATTTTACATTCGTCTGGTGTGACCAATACATGTTATTCAATATACTTTGTTTGGAAAACACATAGTGTATTGGATATCGTATTTCACACAAGGAGACAAACATTCGTTTGAAAATACATTATAAATATATATGTTCTACATTACTACAGATAGAAACATAGAATCTGTCAGCACAGAAGAGCCACATGACTTACATGCTCTGCTCATTTAAGCAGCTACCAGGTCACATTTGATCCTTGGTTTCCTTTTTTATTTACATAGTTACATACAGTAGGAGATGAGGTTGAAAAAAGGCGTATGTCCATCAAGTTCAACCTATGTTAAATTTAGACAACAGATACTGTATCCTATATCTATACTTACTTATTGATGAGGAGGAAGGCAAACAAAACCCCCAGAATCATATCATCCAATGATATCTCATAAGATGCAAAATAAATTCCTTCCTGACTCCAAGAATTGGCAATCGGATTAATCCCTGGATCAACATCCTTCCCATGTATACTTATTTGGTATATCCCTGTATGCCTTTCCCATCTAAAAAGATGTCCAACCTTTTTTTGAACAAATCTATTGTATCTGCCATCACAGTCTCCATGGATAATGAATTCCACATTTTAACTGCCCTTACTGTAAATAACCCTTTTCTTTTTTGCTGGTGAAATTTCCTTTCCTCCAACCTTAAGGGATGGCCCGAGTCCTTTGTACTGCCCGTGGGATGAATAGTTCTTTTGAAAGCTCCTTGTATTGTCCCTGAATATATTTGAATATAGTTATCATATCCCCTCTTAGACGCCTTTTTTTTAATGTAAATAAATCTAATTTAGCTAGCCTCTCCTCATAAGTTAGATTGTCCATTCCCTTTATTAATTTGGTGGCTCTTCTTTGCACTCTCTCTAGTTCCATAATGTCTTTTATGAGGATTGGTGCCCAAAATTGTACTCCTATTTAAGGTGTGGTCTTACTAATGCTTTGTAAAGGGGCATAATTATGTTTACTTCCCTTCCATCCATTGCCTGTTTGATGCAAGATAAGATCTTGTTTGCCTTTGCAGCTACTGCATGACATTGGGCACTATTGCTAAGCCTGCTGTCTACAAGCACTACTAAATCCTTCTCCATCAAGGATTCCCCCATTATATCTCCATTTAATTTGTAAGTCGCCTTTTTATTCTTGTATCCCAAATGCATAACCTTACATTTATCTGTATTAAACCTCACCAGCCATTTACCTGCCCACGTTTCCAGTCTCTCCAATTCCTTCTGCAGAGAAATTACATCCTGCTCTGATTCTATTACCTTACACAATTTAGTATCATCAGCAAAGATGGAGACTTTGCTCTCGATCCCAACCTCAAGGTCATTAATAAACAAGTTAAAAAGCAGGGGTCCCAGTACCGATCCCTGAGGTACTCCACTCACGACTTTAGCCCAACCTGAAAAAGTTGCATTTATGACAACCCTCTGTTGTCTGTCCTTTAACCAGTTTTCAATCCAGGTGCATATATTATTACTGAGTCCAATTGTCTTTATTTTGTACACCAACCTCTTGTGTGACACTATCAAAAGCCTTTGCAAAATCTAAGTAGACCACATCAACTGCATTACCCTGGTCTAAATTCCTACTTACCTCCTCAAAGAAACAAATAAGTTTAGTTTGGCAAGATCTATCCTTCATAAATCCATGCTGACTATTACTAATAATTTTGTTTTCCATTAGGTATTCCTGAATATTATCCCGTATTAAACCTTCAAGTAGTTTCTCCACTATTGAAGTCAGGCTTACAGGTCTGTAATTCCCCGTTTGTGATCTAGATCCCTTTTTAAATATAGGCACCACATCTGCTTTACGCAAATCTTGTGGTACTGAGCCTGTGGAAATGGAGTCCTTTAATATTAAATATAATGGTTTTGCTATTACTCTTGTTAAATACTTGTTAAACTCCTTGTTAAATACTGTTATTCTATACCGGGTTGTGATTAATGTGTGTTTTGGTTCCGGTGAGGGGCTCCTCCCAACACGTTGGGATCCCTCGCTGGTGGAGGTGCTGCACCTAAACGATAATTATACCCCAGGCTCCCAGTGGCGGAGGGTCAAGGCCTCCTGTTAGCCGGATAGGTGACAGTAGCACAGGTAGTTTCTATGCCCAGGGGGTACAAGGGCTACACATATATTATCTTTGACTGTGCATGCAATGTCTTGTATATAATGTATACCCTGTTCACTTATGTAACCGTATTTGTAACCATGTATTATTTGTCATCCTAACTCTATGTCCAGGACATACTTGAAAATGAGAGGTAACTGTCAATGTATTACTTCCTGGTAAAACATTTGATAAATAAATAAATATAATAATACCTGTCTCTCCAACTATCACCATGTATTTGAGTAGCTCCGTGGCTAATACTATACATGATACATAAAGCTTGGCCCCTTGCAGACGCACTTACCATAACGCCCTCCTACTGTCTCTGTACACCCTACCTACCAATTAGACTTTAAGCTCTTCGGAGCAGGGACTCCTCTTCCTAACTGTAATTTTTTTTTTTTTTTCAACTTATATTTTTTTATTGTTTTGTTCATAATATGCATACAGTAAAAAGGCTCATAAGAACAAACAGTATCAGCTTACTGCATGTGACATTCAACTTTGTAATTGGGTAGAGGGTTTTGGACATACGGGGTAGACGGACAGACCGACAGGGGGGGGGGGACTCCGGCCTGCAGTCGGAGGGGAGAGACAGACAAGAAGAGGGGGAGAAGAAAGAGAGGGAAGGAGGGGGGGGGGTTCGGGGGGTCTCCTTCCATGATTCCGCCTCTGCCTCTCTCATGCTGGTTCTCTGCGTCTGAGGACTTTGTGCATACCCCGTAGGACCTCTAACTTTTGACTAGTTTGTCTCTCTCATTTTCCTTTAGGTCCCTCTTGGGGCCGGCGGGGTTTTGAAGTGTGGGGGGAGGGGGGGGCGCTGCGTGCGTCTAAGTGTGGTACAGGTTCCACCGTTGAGCCCTTCCTCACGGGAGAACGCATTTGTCCCTATCAAGGCCAAATTGAGGTCCTCTCCACTCCCTGGATTTCTCTCTGGGCTAACCATGGTGCCCAGACCTTTTCAAAATTTTCGCTAGTGTCGTTGACCAAGCTTGTCAGCATTTCCATCTGGCATACCGTCCAAATTCTATGTCTAATATTTGGGATTGAGGGAATTATGTTCTGTTTCCAGCGTGCTGCAGTCTCCCCCCTCATCGCCATAGCAAAGTGAGCTATCAACTTATTTTCTCCTTTGGTGAACCCGACTGCTGGTCTGTTCAGGAGGAACAGCCATGGATCCAATGGGACGGGTTTACCTGTGATAATGTTTAACCAGTCTTTAATTGAGTCCCAGACTGGGACGATTTTGGGGCAAGACCACAGCATGTGCAACAAGTCTGCCTGCTGTCCACATTGTCGTGGGCACAATAGGGAGTAACTGGGCAGAAATTTAGCTAATTTTGTGGGAGTGTGATACCAGCGCATCATTACTTTATATGCGTTCTCCCTTAAGGTCGTGCACATTGAACTTTTGGAGGTCGCCGTCACTATCTTTGTCCAGTCCTCTACCTCCAACTCCTCTCCTAGGTCTGTTTCCCATTGGGTCATATATCTGGTTTTGTCCTTTACTGTCGTGCTAGAACCGGTCACTTCTTTGTACATCTGCGATGTGAGTCTCACTGTGGATGTCCCTGATCGACAGAGCTTTTCGAAATTTGTCATAGGGGATTTTGGCTGAACTTTTTGATAGAACGCCCTGATCTGGAGGTACCTAAAGAGCTCGGCATTGGGGATATGGAAGTCTGATTTGACTATTTCGAAGATTTTTATTCCTTGTCTTCCCTCCAGATCAATCAATCGCTTTATGTTATTTTGTTTCCAGATAGAGAAATCTGTGCTGGACTGGCCCGGAGCAAAGAGGGGGTTATTCCAAATTGGTGTCATGCCCGATGCCCTGCTGGTCAGGCCATATTTGAGCCTTGTGCTTTCCCAGATTGATAGCGAGTTGGTCATTGAGGATAGCGGCAATTTGGTGCTATTGCGCACCTTCTTGGGGTACCAAATCAGATGCTCTAGTTCCAATGGGGAGCATGCCTCTCGTTCCAACGCGACCCACCTTTTAGAGTCGGGGTTGGTGTGCCATTGCACAATTTGACATAATTGGGCCGCTCGATAGTATGACAACAAACAAGGTACTGCTAGCCCTCCCGCCCCCGTTTGTGTGCGCATTATCTGTTTGCTCACTCTCGCCTTTTTGCCTCCCCAGATAAACTTATCTATCTCAGTTTGGAGGGAGAGAGTTTCCTTCAAACTTAACGGCACTGGGAGTGTTTGAAAGAGATACAAGAGGCGAGGGAGCAAGTTCATTTTTACGCAGTGGATTTTGCCAATCCATGAGATTTTATTTTTGGCCCACCTATGGAGATCCTCTCTCAGGGTCCGTATCAGCCGCGGGTAGTTAGCTTGGCCAATTGTGTTATATGTCCGCGTGATATTGACCCCCAAATATTTAATTTGCTGTTTTTGCCAGCGGAAATTGAAGTTAAGGGCAATTAGTTTTTCTACGTGTTTAGGGAGGTTTATGTTAATAGCCTCCGATTTGCTCTGATTGATTTTTGAAGCCGGAGACCCTATTGAACCGTCCCAGCAGATCTAGCAGGTTTGGCAAGGAGGTGAGGGGCCTGGATACTGTCAGGAATACATCATCCGCATAGAGTGCCACCTTATGCGTCTGGTTTCCGATGGCAATACCTGAGATGTCTTTGCTATCCCGTATCTGAGCCGCCAGCGGTTCCATACACAATGCAAAGAGGAGGGGGGAGAGCGGGCATCCCTGTCGCGTGCCACTCTTAATTTGGAAGGGTTCCGAAGCGAATCCCTGGTGGGTAACCCTAGCCGACGGGGTCGAATATAGAGCAAATATAGCTTTTGTTAATTTGTCACCCATTCCGAACGCTCCAAGCGTGGCTTCCAAGTATGGCCAGTCTATCCTATCAAACGCTTTTTCCGCATCCAGACTGAGCGCCATAACTGGTATGTCTTTATGATTGGCTATTTCTATCAGATCAATAATCCGTCGGGTATTATCTGAAGCTTGCCGACCCTGGATAAACCCGACTTGATCTGGGTGCACCAGTCTGGGTAGGATAAGACTCAATCTATTGGCCAACAATTTAGAGTAAATTTTGATGTCCGAATTAATTAGGGATATAGGTCTATAACTTTTACAGTCCTGTGGGTCTTTCCCTGTCTTTTGTATTACTGAAATGGACGCTTGGAGCATTTGGCTAGGGAACTGGGAGCCGTTCAGCACTTGGTTAAACATATGAAGTAGATAAGGGGCTAGTTGTTTTCTAAATTTTTTGTAGTAAAGGTTCGAGTACCCGTCGGGGCCCGGGGCTTTAGAGGGTTTCAGGTTTTTCATAACCTCCGATATTTCCTCCATTGTAAAATCTCTACCCATCACCTCTCTGTCCACCCCGCTCAAGCAGGGTATATTTGAGCTATCCAGAAAATTCACTAGGGCCTCCTTGTTCGCTGGAGATCTAGCTACTTTGTCTCCGTCGTATAGTTTTGCGTAGAAGTCTTTGAATTCCCTTACAATTTGTTTGGGGTTGGCGGTAAGTTCCCCTGATTCTCGCCGTAACGTTTGGATATTATAATTGCGTGTTTTGGAATTAATCATATTGGCTAGTAAGGTATCTGGTTTGTTTGCTTTCTCGAAGAATCTTCTCTTTGACCAACTTAACGCTTTCTCAGCCTGGGAAGTGAGCAGAAGGTTTAGTTTAATCTGGGTGTCTTTTATTTGTTGCAGGGTCGCTGCATTGGGTAACCTTCTATGTTGTTCCCAGTGCTGCTTTAACTCTGCTTGCACCTTAATAATTTTTGCGTTGCGCTCTTTTTTCTTGCGGGCTCCCATGCTAATCAAAACCCCCCTCAGTGTTGCTTTATGTGCCTCCCAGAGGGTTATATGTGAGTCAACGCTATCTTTATTCTCCCTGAAGAAGTTTTTAATCTCCTCCTTGATCTTTCTCTCGAGGTCTGGGATCTTTAGTAGGGAGTCATTTAGTTTCCAGTTTGCTCTTGGCCTTTCCAGCCCTATCTGTGTGCACCTTAGCTCGATCGGTGCGTGGTCTGACCATGAAATATCATGGATCTCCGTATGGGTGACCGCGGAGACCAGTCTACTAGACACAAAGAAGTAATCGATTCTGCTAAATGAGTCGTGTGGGTGTGAGTAGAAGGTGTAAAGTTTTTCTAGCGGGTGGGTTTCTCGCCATGCGTCCACTAGCTGGAGGTCTTTTAATTCTTGCTCTAACGCGGCAGATCTGGGATTGGCTTTGTGGTTGTGAGGCCCGGAGCGATCCAGAGATATATTCATAGCCACGTTGAAGTCCCCCCCTAGGATTAAGGCTCCTTCACAGAATTTTTTTATGACGCCGAATGTCTTCTTAAAGAATTCTGCCTCATGGGTATTAGGGGCATACAGCGTGGCTATTGTTATGGGTACTGCATTTATGGCTCCTACGAGCATCAGAAACCTGCCCTCTCGGTCCTTCTTTACTTTATTTACTATTAGGCCTACTTTATTATGCACTAGGATTGCTACACCCCGCTTCTTTTCTAGGGCGGAGGATAGGAATACTTGGGTATATTGTTTATCGAAGTATTTGGGAGCGCTAGTGGTACTGAAGTGTGTTTCCTGTAGAAGGATGAAGTCTGCTCCCTTTTTTTTGTAATCAGTAAGAGCTATCCTTCGTTTGCATGGGGAGTTTAGTCCCTTGGTGTTGTGGGATATAAATGTTAGAGGCATGTTGGTGCGGGGTACTGACCTTGTATTCTTAGTGTTGCTTTTGGGTGTATCGAGCCACTACGGTGCTGCTTCTGTACCTCTGCAGTACTCAGCTCTGTGCGGGGCTTCGGCGGTGGACCACTTGTGTAGGAGACAGTGTGGGGGAGGGTAGGCACATTAGGTACGCGGGATACATGAGGGAAGAAAAAGAACACATATAAAACACATATCAACTTGGGAGAGTGGTCAGCGGCATAGTACCACTTTCTCTCCCTTGCCTGTGGGTCGGTGGGTCTCTGGAGCACGCCCTCCGACTCCGTCTTTCTCCAGAGGGCCGTGTCACCCCACCTCTTCCCCAGGGCTTCCTCAGGTTCTAGGGCAGCTGCCCCAGCCCGAGGGTAGACACACACGGCGACAATAGGACCGCCGTCCCAGCCGTCTAAATATCAACTTTATTAGTCTTAACTTGGATCTCGTTAAAGCTCGCATATGAGATAGTCTGCGTAAAACCTCTAATGTGAGAACAAACCCAAAACTGACCATGTAATCATAACTTTCCACAACTTGGCCCCTTTTCCTCTATATTTGTGACGCCCCTCCTATTGCCTGCTGAGCTTAAGCTATCTGCTGCATCCTGTAGGTATAATCTCTTCCCTTTTAGTTCAAAGCTTTAATTTAGTTCGTATTAGCTGCTCTTAGCTTAATTGCCCCCCAGAGGTATCTGTCCGTCTGGACCTATCTCTGCACCTCCCCATCTCCCCTCCCGTGCCCATGGCGTCGCTCTCTTTGCAGGCTTCTACCTTGGCATCTCCCCTTCCTAGCTTACAGGTATGCCTTTGTTATTTGTTGCTTCTGTATGCCCTCCAGCTTTTACCTCTCTCCCCCCCTGCTCCCTCCTCCCTCCTTCTCCTCCCCTCAGCAGGCTCCTTCCACTTTCTGCTGCCCTCCGCTCTATCTCCCTGCTTTCCCTTGTGGGGAATGTATCTGTGTCCTAATCCCCCTGCGCCGCGCTGCTGGTGTATGTTGTGCTACTGTTGTCCACAGCCTCCCTTCGGTGCCTTGTGATATTGGATTGCTGGGCCGCTTCCGGGATCTTGTTCTTGCTCCCGCCTCTTCCGGTTTGGTACGACCGCCGCCATCTTGGATGTGGCGCCTCGATCGCGTACCTCTCGCGTGAGGCGCTGCCTCCTCCCCGTTGACGTCATCTGCTGCCTCCCCTTCTCAGTTGGGCTCCGGAGCTGGTCCAAGATGGCCGCTATTCCTCTTCTGCTGCCGTCGGGGGTACAGGTAAGTGGTGCAGTGATGCTGTGGGAGATCAGGACCTTGTCTCTGTCGGGTTGCGATGCGAGTGCCGTGGGGGGGGGGGGGGCGCAGCCATGAGAGGGCTCCTGGTGGGGTTTTCGTGGGCATCTTTGGCTAACTAAGAGGTAGGGTCAACTGTAACTGTGGAGAAACATTAATTCTTTATTTGGCCCTTTACCGTGGGCTGCGGGCTTGGTTGTTTTTGTTGTGTTTGTTGGTGCTTCCTACCTCCCGCCATGTTGGATCTGGGGCTGCTCTGTTTCCCGCCACTTCCTCCGTGATTTTATCTTGCAAGCCCAGTTTTGTAAGAAAGGCTCCTCCATCCTCAGCCTTCTTTATTGTGGTGGATGCCCCATTTTTGGACACCAGGAGCCCGAAAGGGAAGATCCAGCGGTATTTAACCCCTTCGTCCCTGAGGATCCTAGTGATTGGGGTAAGTTGCTTTCTTTTCAGCAACGTGGTGGGGGAAATGTCCTGGAAAACTTGGATCTTGTGTGACTAAAAGGACGGGTTATTACGTGTCAGCTGGGCAAACTGTTCTTTTATTCTGAAGAAGTGGAAGCGGGCGATGATATCCCGCGGGGGGTCTCCCGGTTGTGGCCTGGATCTCAGGGCCCTGTGGCAGCGATCCAAATGCAGCTCCTGGGACGTTTTGTCCGGCATCAGCTGGGTCAGCCACCGGGCCATGAAATCTTCTGGGTCGGACTCCTCTTCTGGGACCCCCCGTATCCTCATATTATTTCTTCTCTCCCGATTTTCGGCGTCCTCCTGCTTATCTAGAATGTCCTGGATAGTGTCCTTTACTTGGGCCAATTGTTTATCTGTTCTATGGAGTGCTTTCACCGTAGTGTCCAGTTTCCTTTCCAAGGAGTCAGTTCTGGACCCTATGCTGCTTATGTCTGCTCTTAGGGACGCCACCTCGGCTTGCAAGCATCTCTTAATGTCCGCGCAGAATTCCTGCATGTCGCGTCTCCGCATAATTCTGTTGCCGTTATCATTCTCCCCCTCTCCCTCCGAGTCGGAGCCGCTTAGCGGGAGGCCCTCTTGGCTGCGGGCGCGTGGCTGATCTCCCTTGCTATAGTAGTCTGTCATCACTGTGGAGGGGCGCTTTGATCTTGTTCCCTTTGACATCTTGGGGGTATCAGCGGGCTATGTGGGTAACTTTCTTTAGTTTTGGTGAGGTTTTAGCGCATTTATTGATTTTTTAGTGCCGGCTGGGAGCGGAGCTGAAGGTTCAAGCAGCCATTCAGTCCGCCGTCGCGCATGCGCATCCAACTGTAATTTTTAAGTCTGAAGCACTTATTCCCATGATCTATTATTTGTTATTTATATGATTGTGCCGTGTATTACTACTGTTAAGCGCTATGTACTGTACATTAATGGCGCTATATAAATAAAGACACACATACTGTACATACATAAATACATAAATACATACATACATGCATGTCTCCGTCATGCCTTTTGCCTCTAAACTACTTGAATACCTTATTTTCTTTTGCTTGCTCCCTTTCTTATCTCTTTCTCGCTTTTGTCCCATACAATCTGGCTTCCACACTACTCAACCAACTGAAAGCACCCTCACCAGAATAACTCCATGCTGCCAAAGACCATGGTTATTACACCCTGCTTATATTACTCAACCTTTCTGCAGCTTTTGATACTGTGTACCACTATTTTATCCTTCATATTTTCCCTACTCTTGGTATGCATAACAGAGTTCTATCCTGAATTTGCTCTTAATTCTCCTATCATTCTTTCAGTCTCTAATTTGCGAACACCTCTTCCTCAGTCAGTATCTCTGTTGGCGTACTCCTGGGGTCTGTCCTAGGGCTGTTTCACTTCTCTTTAAACATTTTCTCTAGATCAATTTATCACATCTCTTGGGTTTAAATATTACCTCTATGCTGATAACACACACATTCCAGACAATGTCTCTCAGTTATATCATCCTGTATGGCCCTCTGCTGACTCAAATTTAACATGTCAAAGAGGGAGCTCTTCAAACTTAATTCCAGGCATGGCCCTACTGCCCCCTTCTCCATTACTGTTGGCAGAACTATCATACACCAAGTACTATAAACATGCTGTCAATTTGTCACATTTTACTCCTCCCCCACAATGTATCTATAACCTGTTAATGTTTCCTCTGTAACATTGCAAAGATACACCCTTTCTTCTGTTGCTCTACTGCTAAAACTTTAACACTGGCCCTTATTCTTTCCTGTCTCAACTATTGCAACCTTTTTCTGTCCAGCCTTTGTGTCTGACCTGTATCCCCTACAATATATCCTAAACGTTGACGCTAGAATAACGTTACCCTCTCCTAAATCTAACTCAGCATCTCCCCTGCTGAAATCCCTCTCCTGGCTTCCAATTAAATCCCGCATCTCACACTCAATTCTCCTCCTCACTTTTTTTTTTCTTTCCAACTTTCATTTTTATTAGGCTTTACAAGTCTTACATTTTGACACAAACCAATGCAAAGTACCACTATGAAAATTAACTGAACATCCCCATTTTGTCTGGGGCAACATTTAGACATGTAACTAACTTTGACAAACTACATTTACACATTAGTCAAGATGAACGTGACTTACATAACAAGGACAGGACCTTGGGGGACACAACAGGAGGGGGATTGGGGGGAGGTGGAAGGGAACTGCCCTGGATTCTGTGTTTGCTTCTTTTCGTGCCTCAGTATTCAGGTTCAACTACTCCAGATCTTTGGATGACCGTCACCTATCTATGGGGAAAACCTACCTGTCTTGTTACTATGTGGTCGTGGATCCTGTTGTGTTAGAGGAGAACGCATCTATTTCTATTAATGCAAAATTGTGTCGGCCCTTATCCCCGGGATGTCTGTCTGGGCGAGTCACGGTGCCCAGACTTTTAGAAAATTTGGGCCAGTGTCGTTAACCCAGCTGGTTAACCGTTCCATCTGGCAGACATGCCAAAATCTATTCCTAATTCTGGGAATTACTGGTAATTCAGCTTGTTTCCACAGTGCTGCAATCTCACACCTCGTGGAGGTTGCAAAGTGCGCAACCAATTTGTGTGTCGCATTCGACACTCCCTGCATCCGTCTGCCCACAAGGAACAACCACGGATCCAGGGGATCTTAAACTGGAGTATCTTTTGAAGCCATTCTCTAATATGTTCCCAAATCGGGACCACTTTCGAGCAAGACCACAGCATGTGCCTTAAGTTAGCGATCTCCCCGCACTGTTTTGGGCAGAGCGGGGAGTAACGGGGAGTAACCCCTGACAAATTTGGATAGTTTTAGTGGGGTATGGTACCAATGCATGAGGACTTTGTATGCGTTCTCCTTTAACGTTGTGCAGATTGAACTCTTAGCTGCCGCCTGGAGGATCCGGTACCAGTCTTCGTCCTCTAAAGTCTCCCCTAAACCTGTTTCCCACTGTCTCATATATTTAAGTCGCAGTGTGTCTGGCGTCTCAGGACAGACTACTTCCCTGTACATCCTAGATGTTAGTCCCCTCATGTCCATATCTCTGGAGCACAGCTGTTCAAAATTAGTCCTTGCTGGGCGGATTGGGAATTTGTTATAAAAGGCCCTGATCTGGAGGAACCTAAAGAATTCAGAATTTGGTAGGTTTTTTTTCTTTTCTTTAATCTGCTCAAATGTTTTGATATATTTTCTCCCCTCCAGATCTTTTAACCGGTTATATCCCGCCTGTATCCATAGAACAAAATTATTGCCAGACATCCCCGGAGCGAAATCCGGATTCCCCATCAGCGGGGTCATCAAAGAGTCTTTATTGGTTGGATTATAGCGAAATTTAACCGTCTCCCACACCGCTAACGAGTTTGCCACTGACCGCAACGGCATTCCTGCAGTAAACCAGCATCTTTTGGGAAGCCAAATTAAATTGTGCAAAGCTACAGGTGCACAGCACTCCTTCTCCAGTGCCACCCATCTCCGCTTGCTTGGGTCTGAGTGCCACTGGACAATTTGACACAATTGAGCCGCTTTATAGTATGCCATCAAGCAAGGTACCGCTACACCCCTTTCGCTGTTGGCCTCTTTAAGATGCCTTTCGCAATTCGTGGGCTTTTTTTATTCCAAATAAATTGTATGATTTGTGACTGCAGTGAGAGGATGTCAGCTTTAATTATAGGTATTGGTAGGGTTTGAAACAAATAAAGAAATCTTGGGAGGAGATTCATTTTTACACTATGAATTCTTCCAAACCAGGAGATGCCATAGCCCGCCCAAACCCTGAGATCCTCCCTCAGTGTCTTGAGCAATTTAGGGTAATTAGCTTTATATAAGAAATTATAATTGTTGGTGATATATACCCCTAAATATTTGATAGCGGAGGCATGCCAGTTGAAATTAAAGTTCAGATCTATTAATTTTTCCACCTGTTTCGGTAGGTTTATATTGAGGGCTTCTGATTTAGTCTTATTGATTTTGAACCCCGAAATTTGATTAAATTTCCCCAGGATCTCGAAGACATTGGGCAGGGAGGTAAGAGGTATTGATAACGTCAAGAACACGTCATCAGTGTATAATGCCACCTTATGGGTCTGGTCTTTTACTGCTACTCCTGAGATATCTGGGCATAACCTAATGTGTGCTGCTATACACAGGGCGAATAGCAGCAGCGACAGGGGGCAACCCTGTCTTGTCCCACTGTGGATATGAAACTGCTCAGATGGAAAGCCCTGATGTCTTACTCTCGCTGTGGGTCCCTTATACAGCGCTAATATTGCTCCTAGCAGGCATCTCTCCAAGCCAAACTCTCCAAGTGTCTCTCTAAGATAGGGCCAGTCTATTCGATCAAAGGCTTTCTCTGCGTCCAGACAATACCATTGACGGGATATTATATTTTTTGGCCAGATCAATTACATTTATTATCCGTCGAGTATTGTCTGCCTCCGATGAACCCCACTTGATCCGGATGAATCAACCTGGGCAGGATGCAACCCACCCTGTTTGCTAACAATTTGGAGAAAATTTTAATGTCCGAATTTATCAGGGAAATGGGCCGGTAGCTCTTGCAGTCTACCGGGTCCCTGCCAGGTTTGTGGATCAGTGAGATTGACGCCTGAAGCATCTGTGCCGGGAGGGAGGCTCCTGCCAGTATCTCATTAAATCATTTCAGTAAATGAGGAGCTAGGATCTTAAGATATTTTTTATAGTATAAATTTGAAAAGCCACCCAGACCCGGGGCCTTGCCTGGCTTGAGTGCCTTTATTACCTCCGCTAGCTCCTCCAGCGTAAAATCCTCTTGTAACGCCACTCTTTCCTCGCTGCTCAATTTGGGTAATTGTGCCTCTTTTAGGAAAGTCTTCAGATTCCCTTCTATTTTTTTTTGTGTGGCTGACATTATTTCCATCATACAGAGACTCGTAGTAGCGTTTGAATTCTGCCACTATCTCTCTAGGACTGGAGGTAAGGTCCCCCCTTGTGTGCGAATCGCTGAAATTTGGAAATTTGGAAGCTTGTTTCGTAGCTTATTGGCAAGTAGAGTATCTGGCTTGTTGGCTTTGTCATAAAACTTGCGCTTAGACCAGGACAACTCCTTCTCGGCCTGGGAGGACAACACTAGATTGAGTTTAATTTTGGTGTCAGATAGCTCCTTCAAAGTATCTGCCTGCTTGTTTTCTTTATGAAGGGCAGAGAGCTGAGCCAACCTCTCCTGCAGCTCTTTTATCTGACTCTCTTTTTCCCTTTTCCTCCTAGCAGCCAGATTCATTAAAATTCCCCCGAGGGTAGCCTTATGGGCCTCCCATAATGTAGTGTGTGATGACACACTGCCCTCATTTATCCTAAAATAGTCCTTTATTTGTTCTCCAATTTCCTCTTGGGTTGCTGGGTCTTTCAGCAGGAGCTCGTTGAGCTTCCAGTTCGCTCCGGGTCTGTCTAGTGAGCTTAGATTGCACCGCAGCTCTATAGGTGTCTGATCCGACCAAGAAATGTCATAAATCCCTATATGGGAGACCACTGGGACCAATCTGTTCGACACCAGGAAGTAATGTATCCTACTGTATCTGTTATGAGGGTGAGAGAAGAATGTGTATTCCCGTACTCCTTGATGTTGTTCTCTCCAAATGTCTACTAATTGGCACTCCTTTATGCCCTGGCCCAATGTTAGTACGCCCTGTCTGTGGGATTGGTTAATCCCCGTGCATCTATCTAAGTCCAGGTCAAAAGCTCTGTTCAGGTCTCCAGCTAGAAATATATTGCCTCTTGACACTTTGTGCAGTTTAGTGAAAAAGCCCTTGAAAAACTCTGGTGCTTGCTCGCACGGAGCATAAATAGAAGCTATTGTAAGGACTTGACACTGTATTATCCCTATCAGAATGAGGTATCTACCTTCTGTGTCCGGATATATTTTTTCCACCTGTAACGCTGGTCTGTTATGAATTATGATGGCCACCCCTCTCTTTTTTACCTCCGCTGACGCCAAATATAATGTCCTATAATTTTTATCTAAATATTTGGGGTAATTACGTCTGGAAAAGTGCGTTTTTTGCAGGAAGATAATATCTGCCTTCTTTTTGCTGTAATCTCTAAATGCAATCCTCCTCTTGACCGGGCTATTTAACCCCTTTACATTATGTGATATAATAACTATTTCATTACTCATCTGTATTGGTCATCTTTTGTGCTCCACAGTCATAACGTGCCTTCATGCCGATGGCTCCCTCTTTCCGCAGCCCCTCTCTTGAACCCATATCTGCACCGCAGCTGTTGGCCAGGGTAGGCTGGTGTATGGGTGGATACACAGGGGGGATGGGAGTGAACATAAGGATAACCACATTAACAACATATACACACTGTCCTCTGTGCCATGGCGCAAGCGCCCCGGCCCCAGGTACAATGCCCTTGGTCGCAGACTGGCAGGGGCGGGACTGACCCTATTCTCAACATCCTCCCCACCCCTCCCCGTCCCCCCAGACCAATGGACTTCGTCGGCGACCCGGGAGAACACTCCCGACTCCTCCGACTGTCTGCACATACGGGTTCCGCCGCAGGGCCCCACACCCCGCGCCCGCTCCTGTATTTCTCAACACTTAAAAACCTCCTTCTACGTCATCTATTCCTGACCCAACTTATTTTACTTCCCCTATTACAGGATTGTTTTATCCCCCACTAATAAGCCTATCCTTGTGTTTGCCCTCCCCAAATTAGATTCGTCCCCTCCGTTTTGTTCGGGCTGTTTCAACTCCCCTCCCTATTATTGGACCTTTGCTCTCCAAACACCCTCCTTCTACTCCAGTGTCCCTCCTCTCCTCTCTGTCCGCAGCTCTAGATCCTATTCTCCCTAGCCTTGGTAATCTCTCTACAATTCTTCTTTCTTTTGCTATTCCTCCCATGCTATCTATTACCTTCTTTACTACTCTCTTTTAGCCCGTTTGTGTCTACCCAATTCCATATCTCTAGACAACATGCCCTTCCTCCCTTCATTGACGAGACCATCCTTGTTCTTCGCTGTCTTCTATCTCCTCTCTTCATTCTATCTGGTCTCCCAGCACGCTTTCTTCCCCTTTCTCTTCCACCCGCTGGTCTTCACTTAACCCTGTCTCTCTTCCTCTTTATCACTATCTTTCCTCCTCCTTCCGCTGCTTCATCTATCTTTTTATCTTCTTATCACGTCCCTTTCCTTCCACTTGCTTCACTTTCCTTATTCCCTCTGCTCCTTTCTATGCTACTATTCACTTTCGTTTTGTTTGTTGCCTCCCTTCCGTTCTTATTCCTCTTCTTACACATCCCCCTACCTTCTGCTACTTATTTCTGCTTCCTTCAAGCCACATACCTACAGTACACTAACTTTCTCTTACCTCCTTTTACACTTCCGATCTCCTCTCTTTACTTCCTGCCCCTCTCCAAATTTCTTACTTCTCTCTTCTGCCTCTCCGTGCCCTCAGCCAACTCTCCTCCTCTCGTCTCTCCCCCCACCCCGCCAGCTTTCTCCGCTCCACTTGCCTCACTCGTCCCCCCTCTCCCGTCGCTCCACCATCCCCCCTGCCCTACTGAGCCAGCCTTGTCTTCATTCCCTGCTGCCATTCCGCCTCTATCTCCAGTGTCCCTCTTCTTCCAGCGCTCCTCCACGACGTGCCCTCAGCATCCAGCCGCCACTTCTGCCCCCTTCAAGATGGCCATCGTCTTTTCATCCCTTTTAGATGACGCGCTTCTGGATGCCGCCATCTTGGATTGTGTCTCTCTCCTCAGCGGAAGCCGACCTTCCCGCTCACCTCGGCAGCCCTTCTCTTCCGATTTCTGCGTTCCAGCCTGGATCTTTGTTTACTAGAAAGCTGTCGCCATTTTGCGATGGCTGCCATTCTTGGAGCACGAGGTAAGGAGACCCAGGGAGATCCATGGTGAGCCACCCGAAGGGACAACCCCCTCTTTCATACATGAGCAGTCTCTTACTCATCCGTAGTGGGGGTGCTTTGTATTCTCAGGAAAGCCTCCACATTAACTTAGCCACTGGCAACTGTGAAACTTTATAACTATAAAACTTGATAACTTTATGACAGTGCTGGCTTGTGAGCTGGTGACTTCAGCCCTTCTCTGCCCTTGAGGTGGAGGTACTTCCGACTGCTGTCCAGGTAGGGTCCGGTGCTGCTGCCTCCTGAGCTAAGCCGGTGGCAGACTCTTTCAGCCCCAGCTTAAGCAGGAATGCTGTCCCCTCTTCTGGCTCCCTCATGGTGACCGGTCTCCTGTTTCGGCTCACCATTAGCCCAAATGGAAAGGTCCACCGGTACCTTATCGCTTTATCATGCAGCACCCTTGTTACCGGCATTAGGCTCCTCCGTCTTGCTAGCGTGGTCGGGGAGATATCTTGAAAGATGGCCAACCATATACCTTCAAATTCTGTTGTAGGCATGGACCTTGTTTTCTGTAATATAGCTTCTCTTGTGCTATAATAGTGCAGCCGCACTATGATGTCTCTGGGCTGTTCATTTGTTAGCTATCTTGCCCGCAGGGCTCTGTGGCAACGGTCCATTTCTAATTTGTTCTTTGGACTCTCAGGGACTAGGCTTTCCAGTAACCTAGATACGAATTCCTCACAGTCCGTGCACGCCTCTGGGACGCCTCTGATTCTAATATTATTCCGCCTATCCCTGTTTACTGCGTCCTCCTGCCGCTCTCTGATTTCGTTAATTTGCTGTTGTAAATCTCCTGTCTTTTTTTTAAAAAAATTGTCGCCCTTTTATGTCTTGTTATTGTATTCCCTGTGTGACGTGTTTGCTGAGGCACCTGCTCTCTCACAGGCTGCCCACCTCCTTTTTCAGCTCCTTCATGTCAGCCTGCAATAATGTCTTCAGATCTGTATATAATCTATTAAAATCACATCTCATCACAGGCATTAGCTCCTGGCTGCCACCTTCCCCCTCCTCTCCTTCATCCTCTGCCTCTGAGCCTGTGTTGGAGACCGTCGCCATTTCTGCAGCTGCCGTGCTTGCTCTGGAGCCCCTGAAATATTCAGGTAGCCCCTTCTTCTTCGGGGTTTTATTTGGTTTCCTTGACATCTCTGAATCTTGCTCTTTTTATTGACGTTATCTGTGATCAGATTGGTGTAAAATTGAAGGTTTTATGTTCGTTATCTGTGGAACGGGACTTGGAGCTGTTGGGTTACACAGCCATGCTCAGCCACCGCTCATGCTCCACCTCTCCTCCTCACTTTTAAGGTAATACACTCCTCTGCCCCTCTTTATATCTCAGCCCTAATCTCTCACTATTCACCGGCCCAACTCTTGCGTTCTGCTCAAGCATGTCTTCTGTCAACCCCTTTTGTATCTAAAGCGCTCTCCCATACAATACCTCTCAAATGCCCTTTCCCTCAATATCCAACTAGCACCCTCACTCTCCATATGGGTCGCTCCTGTTGCAGACGCACTTATCAGAACACCCACTAACTATCTCTGTAAGTTCTCCCTACTTAAAAATATATAAGAGGATCAGCGCGTCACATGCCCAATGAGGGTGAACCAGCTCCGTGACGTAATGGCCGCACCTCCGAATCCCCCCCGCGTGCGCACCTAGCCGGCCACAAATCTCCTGGCCGAGCAGGGAGCGTGACGTCACCGTGCATGAGCGCCAGCACACCCGCTCCCTGCCTGACCACAGCCTTAGATAACAAGGCCCTAGGTCAGGTTGAGTACTAATTTTTCCGGGTGTCTGATACAGGAGACCCCCGCTGAGGATGTCTCTCTCTCTCTCTGCTCCTGGTGCCCCAGTAGTTGCATGTACAGATCCCCAGAGTGGTGAGGAACAAGGATCCCAGCCAAGGTAAGTAAACATGCAGCTGCTAGTGCAGAGACGCTATCCACATCGCAATGAGACGTGCTGAGTCTGCGTGTATGCAGCTGGTGAGTGGGTCAGTATGCTCCAGGGCAGTCATGTGACGCGTGTGAACCCCTTAGGAGCGCCGGTGAATCAGTCCCTTTCTCAGATAGAAAGCTGCAAGAAGTGGTGGAGACGTGATCGGTCTGACGTCATCATGTATCAGACCAATGGCGTCCACCTCTTCACATAGTTATTGCGCATCTTCTGCACCACGTGTGTTTCACCACTAGAGGGAAGCAGTTTTCTGTGATATACTAAACAATGCTTTATTTGAAATCCCTAATACAGTACATGTACATTACAGTTAGAATGCTCCATTTGACATGACTGTAAATACAATCTTATGTTTCTGGATATTTCTATAGCATTCTCAGTCTTTTTTTTACTTTACTCTTATTCTCAATATAAAATATATGTTGTATTGATTATTCTTTTCAGAATGTACTTAATATAACAAATGCAATGTTTCCCAAGTTCAATCCGAGGGAAAGAGTTTACGATAGTAGCAGCGCCCCCAGACTGCACGGTCATAGAGGTGTGCTGTTCTGTAATTGATACAATATTGAAATAAAATATTCTTACTCTAAAATGTCCAGTGGTAATGTGTGTGGATACCGACTGCACCTAATTTTTATTTTTATTTTACAAACCTAGCTTCCAATTACTTTGAAATGGGTTATGACATTTCTTCTCCAATTTCCATAGCACAGGTTTTACCACAGACTTTTAGAAATGTGTGTGTACCCAGCTTTTCCATTTTTTTTGTGTGGATTTAGCTCTCTGTATTACAGATTTGCGCTGTTATTTTCTGAATGATGCTTTGTTTATTTAATGCACCTAAATTCATCCTCCTAACCACTGATGCAGCCACATCAAGGGCAATGTCTGATGAGTCTCCAGTTATCATTCAGATGAGATCAGAGTCACAGGAAGCAGAAGGTAAAGGAAACTTCTCATATATCACTCAGGCAGAACATTGAGAGCAATTCAGTCTGAATATTCCTCACCAGCAATGAACTCTCTCTTCCTTATTTCACTGCTTCTAGGTAAGTAGATAGTTAAGCTGCTACTGCTCCCTCCTGTTCCAAACTTTTCACACTCACTGCCCAAAACTCTTGTATGTAATGTACTGTATAACCATTTCCACTTATTGTAACTATGTATTTGTCATTATACCTCTGTGCCCAGGACATACTTGAAAACGAGAGGTAACTCTCAATGTATTACTTCCTGGTAAAGCATTTTATAAATAAATAATCTGGAAACTTCACATCAGCATTTTCCAGCTCACACTCTCCCTCTTGCCAAAATGTTAATGGGCCATCCTAAATATAGATCACCCATTTATCCTCACTAATTGTTTTGTTTTCCATTCCTAGTATTGGGAACATACCATTGCCAAGTTTTTCAGCCCCGACATATCAATGTGATGGAGGGAGACCCGGTAATTATCCCATGTCAGCAGAATGCTACTAGCAAGAACATCATGTTCTGGTACAAAAAGCTGCTGGATGGGAGGTTTGAGTTTCTTGCAAGTGGACTTGATGGCACTAAAAAGGCCGGAACATTTACAATGATAATAGAGTCCAACAAGAGATCCACCAGCCTGAACAGAAGCCACGCGGAGCCTGGAGATGCTGCCACATATTACTGTGCAGTGAGGGACACAGTGGTATCAGCTGGTAGAGCAGCAGCTCAGAAACTAAAGACATTCACAGCTCACAAGCTCTGCCCAAGGAAAGGAAACACCTGTCTGCTGTATATGAATATAACAAGTTCTGCTGCTCTTTCACTATACAGAGAGTGGTGTTCTTATGTAATGTGTTTTACATTCAGCTGGTGTGGAACACCCATTGGATACAGTATTTCATACAAGGAGATGCGCACAAAAGCATTTATTTGAACATAACTTATGACTATGTTTTTGCTACATTACTACAGATAGAAACATAGAATTTGGCAGCAGAGAAGAGCCACATGACTTACATGTTCTGCTCATTTTAGCAGCTACCAGGTCACATCTGATCCTTGGTTTCCTCTTCCATTTATTCTAGTTTTATGTCTATCCCAACCCTTTTTAATTATTTTACTGTAATAGTCTGTACCATCCCTGCTGAGAGGCTTTGTCATGACTCCACCACAATTCCTTTGAAGAATGACTTCCTCCCATATACCCCGACCCCTCCGTTCTCCAGCTTCAGAGACTGACCTCTTCTTCTAGCTCTTCTCTTTTGTGAAACATTCTCCCCTCCTGCACCTTGTTCAAACCCTTTGTGTATTTCAAATTTGCTATCAATCCCGTCCCCATCCCCCTACTCCACTGTACAGTACGTTGTATATATTAAAGTCCATCAGTCTTTCCTCACAAGTTTTATTATGGAGACTGTGCACCATATTAGTAACATTCGGCATAATTTAATGTATAACAAATTGCACGATTTAATGTATGTACTGCATGTCCTTCTGAGATATGGTCTCCAGAATTGATCACGCTTTTCCAAGTGAGGTCTCACCTGGGATCTATAAAGTGGCATCTTTCTGCTGCTAAGTCCTCTCCCCATACAAGCTAAAATCTTGCTGGCTTTCCCCATCGCTTTGTTACATTGCTCGCCTACTTTTAAGTCATCTAAAATAATGACTTCCAGGTTCCTTTCCGCTATAGAAATTGACTTTATAGTGCCATTAATCCTGTATTCTGCCTTTGGATTTTTGTGATTTAAGTGCCATATTTGTTATTCTACTTGCCAAACTATTGACCATTCCTGTAATCGACCTAAATCATGAATCCATGTGTTTACCCACCTGGAGTACAAACCCTTTTGTAGATCTTTTGTGTCATCTGCAATAAGGCATACTTTCCCTTCAAGAACATGTGTAATGTTACTAATTAAGATATTAAAGATCACTGTCCCACTACAGATCCCACTGTCCCAGTACTCCACTGGTTACCTTCCCCACCTCTGAATATGCTGCCTTTATCCCAACTCTCTGTCACCTATCCCTCAACCAATGTCTTACCCATTCAATTTAATCTCAAGCATTGCAACTTGCTCATCAGTCTTCTACATGGGACAGTATCCCGTATCCAGGGGTTTACTAATATTGAGATAAGTTATCTATTGCTCCAACCTAATCTATTATTTTAATGACCAAGTAAAAATAAAATTACAAGTTTAAAAATATAAGATTTGTTTGACAATTTAACACAAAGATTTCACAGAATATTGAGCTTAATGACCGATTCAGTTTACATTAATCATATATTGCATTGCACATTTATAATTTCATTGCTGGAGGGATGTACAATGTATTGCAGACCCCTCTGGCACTCTGGCACTATTATAAATCCCTCACTAGTTCTCAGGATCCTTAATGTGATGGCTTCTTAAATCTCCACCTTAAAAGCAGATATTCTAGGAAATATAATTAATCAACCCCCATTATGAGGACATCCCAACTATATCAGTATAGGAATACCCACTGCATTATCAAACACGAGGATGAATTTAGTGTGCCAACCTACGTTGGTACACCAGGCCAAAAGATATGTGCCTTACTGCTCACTATGGATGCCATCATTGGACATTATAAGTGCTATCTATGCAGCGTTGGAAGGGGTGTACTGTAGATAATAAATTAACACAATAGTGGTTATTTGTCAATGCTGTCCTTGGTCAAGACTGTATGGTTTCTAATCAGCACCAGATTTATAAAATAAACAATATCAGTTGAAATCAATCTGTATTATTATTATTATTTAAGTATTGGTTATAATGTTTGTGAATAGCCCATTGATAATAAATAAGCAATTGTGATGGTGAAGGGGTTAACCAAGTTCACTAATAAAGGTTAAGTACACTTGGTTACCCCTGATCCATGTGTTGAGGTCCTAGAGTGTCAGCTCTTGGACCCAGATGTCAGAAATGCCTTAATGTGACTGTGTGCAAAGTATGCGACATTAAAGATTTATTTGTGTTTTGCCTTTCCTGGGGTGCTGGGACCGGGAGATTTCTAGGCTGTAAGTTTCAGGGTGGGTTTGCCAGAGAAAGTCTTTACAGAATGTGTCTATGTATCGGGGTTCCAGCGTTATGGGATATACCCCAAAAGTTGGATCCGGGAGTCAAGTGAGATTCTCGGATACAGCCAAGCACATTGCTCCGTGCAAACTCTGACTCTCAAAACATTCTTATGACTCACCGCCAGGATTACTGCTGCAGCATCATCCAGACAAGGTAAACGGGCATGAAGGGGTTAATGGATACCTGCAACCATACACGGGGTCCCTAGTATAAGGAGGGGTGCCCAGATACATGCCCAGGTACCCTGAACCTAGTATAGGGGTTCAGGGGGTGCTCCAACTAGGTAATAAAGCTGAGAGTGATTTCTTGTGTGAAAAAGTTTTAAATGTTATTTCTAAAGTGCCCAAGAATGAGGCTAGTGAGTGTAGGCAAGTTATACTCTCACTCCATCCCTGGCACCAGAAGAACAGGGACTTATATATTTTATCACTCAAGATACAGGACACAGTATATTTTATCAAAGAGATGTTTAATAGGCATATGTACTGATAACCTGTAAATGATCTGTGGGATTTCCAAGTCATGGATTCCAAGAGACCAGGTGGTTACCAGGCTTGCTGCCTCTGGGTCTGTTCTGAGTCCAGACTTGAAATCCTCAGGGATGCCAAGGAGTTAGAACAGGAGGGGTACTGCAGTTCTGCTTGAGTACCCGCATCCTGGGCTAACACAGGGCTATCCGGCCACCATTTGCCAGATCCCAGACTTTGTGGAGCCTGACAGCGGGGGGGGGGGGGGGAGTGAATCAGTTTGCAAAGAGGCAGAGGTGCCAGGTTGGCGCATGCCGCTTTGCAGAATGAGAAAAGGTGCCCACCCGGCTTTACAAAACCGGCAAATCTGTGATTGGCTGGCAGGGACTTCCCAAACTCTGATAGGCTGTAGAGGTTTGTGAATGGGACACTGATACACATAAGGAGCGTTGCAGACAATCAGGAGCACAGATTCCAAGCGCCCAACCAACAGCAGCAAATTCAAAGATGCTCTGTACTGAATAGACGCGAACCGGCTTCAAAGATTTTGACTCAAGAATTATTTTAAGTCCCACTTCTGAAAAATGTAGCGGTCGCGTCTGGCATTGCATGCCGAAAGCAGTTCCAGGACTTTCGTGAGTACCTACCGGTCATTGGAAAGGGCTCCTACAGGTCATGTTTGTGAATTTCGTTTAAAGGATAGATTTATTTGTTAGCCCCGTTCCAAGTAAGAGTGTTAACCCTCTAAATTGTGTTACATTGTGTGTATGTTTTTTCCTGAAATAAATTACAATTTATTTTACCACCTTGCTTTGCTCAATCAATGATCCCGGTATAAAAAGGTGTTGATAAACTTGGTCTCCCGTGACAGCAATACATTATTTGCCCAATGTGGATACCCTCCATTATATGGGGCTGTCCCGAGGAACAGAAACTATGGTCCAGATTTCCATGCACAAAATATTTATTTAAAATGCCTTTCTGTGCCCCCTTTGCTGTAATTCTTATTATTTAACAAATAATATTCTCACTTTGCACCAGCTAATGTAGCAGGGAGAATTTAATAAATTCTTCAATTAGCCTGTAGGATTGAGGCCCTGGTGTACTGTATAGTAGGTCTATGAGAAAGAGAGTTGGTGCTGGTCAGGAGAATTCTAATATCCTCACGGTAAAATCAACAATAGAAGGGGTTCACCTCCCTGAATGCATACTTATGGAGGTAATTGGGACTTTTCAAGTTATTTTGTTGCATAATGAGAAAGTGCACAATGTTTCTGGTGTTACCCCCTTTATCAGGTACATATTACTTCTGCAAACAATAAAATAACTTTAAATGACCTTCTGACCTTCTGGAGCATGATATGAGCCCAGCTGAGCTCTTCTACTGAAAGCTTTGATAAATCACTCCCAATTTAAACTGCTTTAGCATCAATTTACAGGTTTACTCGGCTTGGTAAATAACTGTTATTTGTAAACTGGACCTTAGAGAATCATCTCCTGTGACTTGCACATGTACAGTATGTGTATGTATTTCTTTTGTACATAGCGCCCACAGCTGTTCTTAGCACTTTACAAGACAGACAATACAGTACAGGGAATTATAGTACAACATGCGCAACAAATAAGATCAGAAAATAGGAAAGGAAATCCCTGCCCCGGTGAGCTTACAATCAAAAGTGATATGATGGGAAACATACAGAGAAACCCGGTGAGAGAATAAAATCAGAAGATTGCAGTCATTGGCAGAAGTGGCTGCGAGTATGTGACAATAGCCATGTGTCTAGGCGAATTAAATGCTTAACTTAAGAGGTAAGTTTTAAAGTTAGTCCTAATTGTGAGGAGAGAAGGTGCTCGGCATAAACAGAGTGTGACGGAGTTCCACATGTAAGGAGCAGTGAGGGAACAAGGTTTAAGTTGAGAGAGCAGCAGAGGTGAAATGGGTGGAAAAGAGACCATTGCATGTAGAACGCAGGGGATGAGCGGGGGAATAGAAGTGATATGTAGGGAGAAGCATATGACTGGAGAGCCTTGAAGGTAAGGAGGAGAACTTTGAAGGAGCTCCTCATATTTTAGCCCAAACCTGGCCCCACTACCTCCTTCCACATTACTGTTGGAAGTTCTGTCATTCACCCAGAGGCGCAAGCAAGCTGCCCAGGGATCACTCTAGACCAGCGGTGCGCAAACTGTGGGGCGCGACCCCCAGGGGGGGCGCGAGACTGCCGACGGGGGGCGCGGGGTTTACAGAGGCCCCGCGCGCTTCCCGAAGGCACTTAAATGAAGTGCCGGGGGAGCTGCAGGGCCTCTGTAAACCATACTTACCCGTGGCTCCGGCGGCTTCCTCCCGGCGTCGCCATGGCAACGCGGCGTCAAAATGACGCTGCGAGGTCATGTGACGTCACGTTGCTATGGCAACGTGACGTCATTACGCCGGAGCGAGGGTAAGTTGGGGTTGGGGGGGGCGCGGGAGTGAGGGGACAGCCGGGAAAAAAGTTTGCGCCCCCCTGCTCTAGACTCCTCTCTCTTATTCTCTTCTCACAATCAAAATGTATCTAAAACCTGTCGCTTTTTTCCTCTGCAATATTACAAAGATACACCCTTTCCTCTGTTACTCCACTGCTAAAACACTGACATTCTCTCTCAAATCCTCATTCTCTCCCGTCTCAATTACTGTAACCTCCTGCTGTCAGGCCTTCCTGCCTCTCACCTGTCTCCCCTACAAGCTATCCTAAACGCTGCTGCCAGAATCACTCTACTCTTTCCTAAATCTGTCTTAGCGTCTCCCCTGCTGAAATCCCTCTCCTGGCTTCCTATCAAATCCCGCATCTCACACTGCATTCTCCTCCTCACTTTTAAAGCTTTACACTCTTTTTCTTTAAATCTCAGCCCAAATTTCTCGCTTTGCACCATCCCAACTCTTGCGTTCTGCTGAAGGATGTCTTCTCTCTACCCACCTTGTATCTAAAGCCCTCTCCCGCCTTAAACCTTTCTCACTGACTGCCCCAAACCTCTGGAATGCCCTTCCCCTCAGTACCTGACTAGCACCCACTCTATCCACCTTAAGACCCACCTGCTTAACGTAGCATAGGAGTAGCTCCGTGGCTAATACTATACACCTAATACATAAAGCTTGGCCCCTTGCAGACACACTTACCAGAACGCCCTCCTACTGTCTCTGTACGCTCTTCCTACCTACCAATTCGATTGTAAGCTCTTCGGAGCAGGGACTCCTTTTCCTCATTTATTTAAATGTCTGAAGCACTTCTTCACATTATGTGTTATTTATATTATTTGTTATTTATATGATTGTCATGTGTATTACTAGTTTGAAGCGCTATGTACATTAATGGTGCTACAGTATATAAATAAAGACATAAATACATACATACATAGTTTTGAAACTTGATGTCATGCAGGGA
Source organism: Ascaphus truei (assembly GCF_040206685.1). NCBI lineage: Eukaryota > Metazoa > Chordata > Amphibia > Anura > Ascaphidae > Ascaphus > Ascaphus truei. The sequence goes on from NC_134495.1 coordinate 48,016,535, forward strand.
CAGTGATTTAAGGAGGAAATGAGCAGATACTGTTTTGAGAGAAAGTGGAATTACTCTAGCAGCAGAATTTGGGATAGATTGTACATGAGAAAGTTGTGAGGCACATACATATATTAGTTCCTTTACTTTCTGTAATGTGTTAAACTAAATACATTTGACTCTGGATATGCAACAGGGAGGGACAACCGGGACTACAGAACTGGGCCCAGTGAGTAAAGGGCCCAGGGCCCCGTGCTGATGAACATAGCAGAGGAGGCCTCCTGTAAGGTGTTGCAGAGGGGGCTTGCTGCAGGTTGTCTTTGGAGGCACCTGTGTGGGGCAGCATACTGTAGGTCCTGCAACTAACCTCTAAAAAGCCCCTTCAATCCTCCAGGCCAACAGGCAGGCAGTGGGTTCCTCTCCCATTCTCTCTCTCCTGCCCTTTTTGTCCTCTCTCCTTCCCTCTCATTCCCCTGCCTTTCTACCTCTCTCTCCCTCTCCCCTTTTCCTCCCCTCTCTCTCCCCACTATTTCCTAATTTTTGCCTTCCCCCTCTATATCTCCTCTCTCTCTCAACACGCTGTCTCGTCCCCCTCTTGCCCCCCCCTTCTCTCTCTCCCCCCTCCATTTCTCCCACTTCCCTCTCTCCTCTCTTTACCATCTCTCTCCACGTGCCCTCTCTCTTCTCCCCTTTCTTCCCCTCTATCCACCATTCTCTCTCTCTTTTTCATTTTCTCTCTCCCACCTTCATGTCTTTCCCCCATCTCTCTGCCCTCCCTCTCTCCCACATCCCTCTCAACCTCCCCACTCCCTCTCCTCCCCTTCCTCTATCCCACCTTCTCTCTTTCTCCTCCTCTCTTCAACCACCCTCTCTTTTCCCTTCTCTATCTTCCCCTCCCAATATCTCCCCCTCCCTCTATCTACCCCTTCCATCTATCTCCTCCCCTCCCTTTATTCCATCTCCACCCATTCTCTCTCCCCCTCCTCCCATCCCTCTTTTTCTCCTCCCCCTCTTCCCCATTCTCTATCCCCCCTCCATCTCTCCCCCTCCATCTCTCATCCCCCTCTGCCTGCTTCCTCTCTCCTCCACATTTCACCTATCCCCTCTCTATCTCTCTCAAGCACATTCCCCCTCTCCCCCATGCCCAATTTCTCTTTCTACTCCCTCTCCTTGCCCCCTTCTTCCCCCCTCTTTCTCTCCCTCTCCATCTCTTCCCCCTTGCCTCTCTACCTCCTCCCCTCTTTCTCTTCCCATCTCTCCCTCCCTCTATAATCCCTTCCTCTCTCCCTCCTCCTCCCCCTCTCCCCCTCCTCCTACCTCCTCTCTCCTCACCTTCCTCTGTCCCTTCCACTCAGTCTCTTACCCCCTCCATCTCTCACCCTCCCCTACCTTCCCTTATTTCCTCTTACTCCCTCTCTCACTACCCCCCTGCCTCTTTCCTCTCCCCTTCTTTCCCCCCATAACTTCCACCCTCCCTCTCTCCTCCCCCTCCATCCAAACTCCCTTTCCCCTAGATCTTTTCCCTCCTCTCCTCTCCCCACCCCCTTTTTCATCCCCCAGGTTCATAACTACCCTTCTAGGCCCTTATCTATGTCTCTGCCCCACCCAAACCCCCTCCCCCCCCAGGCCCCTATCTCATTCTTCCACCCCTCCAGGGGGGGGGGTCAAAAGGGGGATTAAGGGTGAGCTGCTTCATTAATTCATCCTGGGCCACAATTTTTTGTTGGAAGCCCTGTTCCATGGTATAGTCCAACACCTTGCTATCATTCTGATTTTTCACTTTTATAACAGTACATCTGTAATATTGTTAATTACCACCAGGTGGGGATCTCGAGCTTTCTACTAACAATGAATGCAGCTCTTGGGCTGGATTCAGTGCACCAATGTTTGGCAGGTCCCACACTTTGGGAAGAGTGGAGGAGGGAGTCTAAGGCTGGGGCCATAGAAGGGGAAGCAGGGCTGGACCACGCTGACGCTGAGGCTCGCCTGCTGAAATCTGTGCGATTTCATGCCCATGCAGGCGAGCCAGGGGGCGCGATCGGGAGGCGGGGGGAGGCTGAGGGAGGCAGGGCAGTGACGTCGCTGGGCCAATCGCCCGCGACGCACCGACGTCAACATCACGGCGCCGACGTCACGGCGCCGTGACGTTGACGCTGCTCCGCGCTGATTGGATGTTTTCAGCCGACAGCGCTCTGAAAAACAGTTTGGCTGTCGGCTGAAAACTCCAGCGCCTCAGCACGCCTGCGGACGCTCGCGTGAGCCCCCTCTAAAGACATCCTCATGGAGGATGCAGGGGCTCAGCGCGGAGCGTCCGCACGGCTCAGCGCTGCTTGTCCTTCTATGGACACTTTGGGAAGAGTGGAGGAGGGAGCCTAAGGCTGAGTCCCTGCTGGCGCTGAGCACGCTCATGCTTGGGGAGTGCTCCAAACATGAGCATCGGTTGTCCTGCATTTACGTCCTCCACTTATTGTCTCTTAATTAGTTATTTGGAGGGTTTGTGTTAAACCAAACTTTCTGATGGAGAACCATGCAATGAATTGGCCTTCTTTCAGATGAGAAGGGTTAAGCAAAGAGGGCTCTTGTGTCCTATGAGACTAAGATTGACACAGGGCTGGCCATCCAAAATATTAGTATATATAGCTTTCATAACATGAAGGTATAATAGCAGTCATTAGGCATTTGGGTTTCATTTGTGGTAACAGTACTCCTGAAGCGCACAACCCATATTATTATACATAGGGGTTGACCGCTGGATTCACCAGTTCCTTCTCACATCTGTTTCCTGTTTAGACTCCTCCCACTTTCCACCCATGGACCTGCCTGAGACGTCTTCAGAATTCACACGTGTAGATATTCTCAGCCCTCACTGACAGCGCCACATCTTCCATTTCATGCTGGGGTAAACTTAAAAAGGTCCACTTTTATATTAAGAATCATGAAGAAACGTCCCCTCATCCTGTTTGTGCTGAGCCTTTGGTCAGGTATGGTACCATGACGATCGCTATTTATTGTTTTATTTATTTGGATTGCTGAGGAAATGTGCAGAAATATGTTCATGAAATTCCTATTCTAAAGGAATGTACACGATAGGTTAAATGAGAAGATCAGATTAATTGTCAAAATGAATTGTGTCCTTAATGCAAACCTTTTGGATTACAATCCTGGCACAGAAACAACGGAACCAGCTTTCACATTTCATCTCCTTTTCTCTGTCTTTATAAATTCTGTCTTTCAATCTGCTCCCCTCGAAGGATAAAAACACGCCCAGACTGGTATTTATCTAAAAACAACCATTTGCTTTAATTTCACTGGATGTTCAGTCAATGGATCTGCTTTTATTGGTGTGAAGTTCTAAATATCCTGTATGACAGAGGAGGAGACATTATGTTACACTGGACTCTTTTCTCTTTCAGGAGGTGTTTTGGGAGATTCGGTTAAGCCAAAGGATTCCAAAATGTTAGTTGAAGAAGGAATGAATATCACTCTCCCCTGCTCTTACTCCACAAGTTATACAGGGACTGTCTATCTTTATTGGTACCGTCATTATTTCAACAGAGGTCCACAATACATATTGCATAAAGATAACAAAGGAATCTTTTCTGGATCGGCCCCTTATGCTTATGGGATGTTTATATCTGAGGTGAATTCGGACTCCACAAATCTGACCATCGTTGACTTGAAGGTGGTGGATTCTGCCACATATCACTGTGCATTGCAGAGGGCACATTGTGACAGAGCTCAGCTGAGCAGCTACAGAAACCTCAGTCACTGGAGGATGTAGTTAAGCTTGTGGGAGGGAAGTTCAGTCATTTCTTTCTTTCTTTCTTTATAAAATATTTTACCAGGAAGTAATACATTGAGAGTTACCTCTCGTTTTCAAGTATGTCCCGGGCTAATGGCCCATCGGATAAACACAGCAGGGGTCCCTGGCAGTCCCATTCAGTTTGAATGGGACTGCCAAGGACAACCGCTGTTAATCCGATGGGCCATTAGTCTGTCAGCAGAAATGTCACTGAAATGTTGCAGCATGTACCTGGGTCTTGTTGGTGATTGCCCGATTTGTTTTAGAATACTCGTCGGCACTACAGTACCACTATTAGGATTACAATTCTCATTTACCTCTATTAGGAGTGAGAAAGACCACATTGGATCTATATCCAGTAGAATGAAAGGACATGTTAACTTGGGAAGTGGGGAGGGGCGGGCTTAAAACCTGGGAAGGAGGAGCCACTAACCTCCAACAGCTCGACAGATGAGAATAAGTTAACAAACACACAACCCCAGAAAGATCATTTGGGAACCCCTGAGCCCCCACAAAATATATATGTATACAAGTGTCAAAAAGGAGAGCTATTGAGCGTGGCATATGTATACAACAAATGACAGAGAAGCCCATTGCTACATCCAATATGACAAAAATACACAGTAAAATACTTATATATTCTGTTGAAAAAGGGGTCATTAAGTTTAGCCCTTTGGCCAAAGCATTGTAAGCTTGCGAGCCACGACAATGCAGACCCTTTTCAAGAAAATATATTAGTTAATATTTGCGGGGGCTCAGGGGTTATATCGTATATTGTTAGATCTAAATAAATAGAAAGAGATTTAGTGACATCTACCTCTTTAGGGAAATATAGAGACATTTCTAAATATATGACCTCCAAAGAGAGTCCTTAAGGCATTTTCCCTATTCCATACATTGATACCAGAAAAAAGGGCAAAAGAAAACTGAAATAATCCCAAACAAAATAAAAAATAGAAAATGGTATTGAAAATATACAACAATATATGATATTCCCCACCAGTGGTAATGCTATGCAATATAATCAGATAAAAGAAAATGGAAATAGCATGAATTAGCCATATAGAAATTAAAGAATATATAATGGTGTGTGTGTGTGTGTGTGTGTGCGCGTGCGCGTGTGTATTTATTTTTTTTAAAGAGAAAAATCTGCAGCACTCACCTACAGTACTTGATGTCAAAAAATGTATTTATTCACATCATGTGAAGTAACCAAACACAGTTTGAGCAATGAAACCCCAAAGTTAGCTCCAGCACACTCAGTTAAATGGAAAAACGTAGAGAGTCTCAGAATAAGCCACAAATGTAATCACGTAAATAACAGATAAATACACAAAATTGGAAATGCTAACCGACTGCTTATGCAAAGTATACAGTTCTAATTATCGCACAAGTGGGGGGGGGGAGAGAGAGATACATTGGGAAGGGAAGTGTGGGGTACAAATGAGGGTATGGGGAAAGGAAAACATATAAACATATAAAGACACTGGGGTAGGGTAAGAGGGGCAATGTTTCAGGGTAGGAACCCTTTCTTCTGGCCCATTCCCTTGGGTCCAAAGGAACCTCAAGGTACTTCCCTTGACCCCCCTGTAAGACACACAAATGCAAGCTAAACAAAGCCACAAGATAGTGCAGTCATATAAAACTGCTGTGAGCAGCCATCCGCAGTAAAGGTAAGTATATAGGGGTAAAGCAAACCGTCCTTATTCTCAGAGACTACTGGCAAACTTCTTCTCTTTCAATGCTGCTGCGGTGGACAGGACATCCCACAAGGCATTGTATTTGTAATCACTTCCTGGATGACGTCATGTATTGCGTAACGGCCCACCCATCATGTCCGTGAAGCGCCTCCTGCAGGGGAGATCGAGCGCGCATGCGTCAGGCAATACTAGAGAATTCCACATGGCTATGTAAACAATGAAGGAACGCCACAGTCTCCTCTTGAGGCGCCGGACTGCTGCGCATGCGCAGTGACGTTGTGTAATCGTAGATGATCCAGACTATGCAGAGAAGTGGTGCTGCTTGCCAGATAGGAATGCAACAGTATATGTAGGGCATAGACATGTCCAGAAGGGCTGATAGGGGGGTAGTTTCTACAACAAACCAAGATATCCATTAGTATAGTGAACAAAAGAATAAAAAACACCTATAAAAGAGATGTTGAACACATTAGCAAAAAGGGTAAACACAGGGAAAAACAGGACCACATGCATGCTCATGTAGTGATCTGAATCTAAAATATTGTATAAAAAACACCTGATCTTTTAGCCCCTAGACAGGGGTAGAGGTGGGTTAGAGTATACTGAGTTAGGGACTGGATCTCCACACTAAGACTGCCACAAGTGACCAGAACCCCAACCACTACACCTCTCATAAATGGGGCAACTATCTAGAGCCTATGATGCTACTGAGGTGTTGACAGTCGTAATGTCAGACCTTCGGGGGTCTTACCAGCCACTCCAGGGCTATAGACAAAGGTCCCCTCACATAAAACAGCTGAGGTCTATTGACTTATTCATGCCAAGTGGGGCCAGTGTGTCTAAGCGTCTTATCCACTGGGTTTCTCTTTGGAATAGAGTTCTCTGTAGATCTCCACCCCGCCGCTTCCTTTTCACACCATCTATTATTTGATATCGTAGCTGGCTTACATCGTGCCCAGCTTGTGTGAAATGGTGAGCGACGGGAGCATCTGGGTAACATTTCCATATGGCAGTCTTGTGCTGTCTAATCCTGTCCCTAACTGGCTGGGTAGTCTCACCCACATACCCCAGCCCACAGGGGCACATGATTAGATACACAACCCATCTGGATAAGCATGTATAGTACTCTTTAATTGTATACTTCTGACCCGACAGTGGGTGAAGAAACGTTGGCCCCTCCTGCATGCTATTGCATTGTGCACAGCTACAGCATCTGTAGCAACCAAGCTTGGGTGTGCCCAAAAAGGTCCATCTGCTCTGTGCCCCTCCTATGTCAACCATAACCAATTGATCCCTTAGGTTCCTCCCTCTTTTATAAGAAAAGAGGGGTCGTAATGAGAATAGAGGAGCTAGTGTAGGGTCATTCTGCAATAGTGGCCAGTGTCGTAGGAGTATTAAAGGTTTCCCTGGCCATATTCAGGTCTGCCACAAAATCCAGTAAAGTACTAGTATCCCCTTGCCACACCAAGAACACGTCATCAATGTAGCGAACCCACATACGCCCATGGTCCAAGAACCCCGATTGTTGTAAACAAATTGATCTTCAAACCTAGACATGTATATGTTGGCCTATGTGGGTGCTACATTGCTGCCCATTGCCGTGCCTTGTATTTGGACATAAAATATATTCTCAAAGAGAAAAAAAAATTCTTGTAAGATAACTTCCAGCAAGTCTACGCTACCTTGGTGTGTAGAGGTTATGATCATCGAGACCCATCTTAACTGCAGCAACCCCATCAATGTGGGGAATTGATGTATATAGAGAGTTGACATCTAGAGTGACCAATAAAATGTCATTTGGCAAACGTGGTAGGGCATGAATTTTAAGTAGGAATTGAGAAATATCTTGGATATAAGATGCTGATTGAGTGACTAAGGGCCTAAGGAGTTTGTCCAGGAAGATAGCACAAGGTTGGAAAATTGAATCTGTACCAGCAACTATTGGTCTCGCTGGGGGTAACCTTAAATTCTTGTGGATTTTAGGTAGGGTGTAAAATACCGGTATAACTGGGTTTTTCTTTATTAAAAAGTCTCTTTGTTTCTTTGTTATAACCCCACCCTCCATTGCCAAATTGACAATGGCTAATATCCTATTAGCCACCTCTCTAGTTGGGTCGTGTTCAACTTTTTTATAGAAGCTCTCATCCCCCAACTGCCTTAGAATCTCAGATTTGTAATCCCTCCGGTTCATCACAACAAGTGCTCCACCCTTGTCTGCGGGTTTGAGGATAATATCTTTATCTGCTTCTAGATCCCTAATAATATCCTTCTGTGATTTAGTGAAATTATAATATTTACGTATTTTTTTTATTTTTTTAAAGGCTTCAACGTCGTGTTGAACCTTAGTAATGTAGGTTTCAATCACATGATTCGTGGGCGGGGGATTAAAGGTACATCTATTTTTACACCCTTCAGCGAGTAGGTGGAAGGGTGTGTCCAATTCAACCTCATTTGAAATCTGGGGGCCCTCATTAGGATGTTTAAGAAAGAAATCCTTCAACCTCAGGTTCCTATAGAACCTGGCTAAGTCTACATCCAACTCCTGCTTATTTAATGTATTGGTAGGGACAAATGATAGGCCCTTGTTTAACGTCTCCACTTGTTCGGCAGTGAGTACCTTATCAGAAATATTTACTACCACTGCACTTGCGAGCGGGTCTGCATCCCTCTCTGGGGGGCACCTCGTCCTGTGGTGTTTGCGTCCCGCCCTCCTCGTCCTCCGCATTGTCTGCCGCGGGGTCCAGTTTCTAAAAAATGTAGAACACCTGAGGAGGAGTCGCTTTCAGCTGAGTCACATAGTTCTGTGGTACCCCTGTTGCCAAACTGTGTTCTTTGCCCTTTTCCACATCTGTCTCCTCTGCCCTGCTGGCCCTTCCATTGCCACGAGTATACCCTATTATTAGTGTAGTCTCGTGTATCCCTGAAGAATTTCTCCCTTTTCCGTGTCTCTATTTCTGTGCTAAATTTATTAAGATTGTCATCCAACTCTTTCTTTAAATTATTGAGATCTGTAACAGACAAAGAGTCTTTCAACAAGTCCTGTTATCTAGTTATTTCAATCTGTGAAGTACTTAATTCCATTTGAATGTGTTCAATTGTTAAAATCATAAGATCTAGTGAACATTTGTTCAATATTCCCTCCCACTTTGTGCAATATTCACTTTGGTCTGAAAAAAATGTAGGTCTCAGATTGCATCTGAGACCTCGTGGGATACGCTTAACTCTGTAATACTCTGCTAGAGTCGTAGCATCTAACTCCAAATTTGTTTTTCTTTTAAGTAACCGTTCCAGCTCTTTAGGGACGTCTGAGGGATTATTCACTGAAAGAAAATCCCTGTTGCCTAGGCATAGAGTTGCAATTCTTGCTGTTTTCTGAAGCCAGGGTCACGTTTGATGTGTGAATGGCTCCCGATAGCATTAACACAGTTCCCTTTTAAATCACTCCAAGCCCTGTAATATTTCCTCCACTTTATTGGGAAAAGCAGCAGAACACAGATACTTGTGGATGGTATGTAGTGGTGATTATTAGTTAGAAACCGGTAAAAAGAGATGGCCTCACCATGGGAGATGAACAGAGAAGGGGTTCTGTACTCACTGTCTCCAGGGTGGAAAAGGAAGTGAGGGGCAGTGTGGGTAAAGGGAATAGCCTTGGGACAGACTATCTAGGCCATACAGGAGGGGGGCAGACTAGCCCATTCTGGTGAGTATCTCAGGGGCTGCAGTAGCAGCTCACTGCTTCCATGCCCAGAGGCAAGAAATACAAAATTGTTGCAAGTTACACAGGCACAGTATGTGTGTGCAAACTTCATGCAGCTGAGAATAAGATCTGACAGGCAGAAGCTGCAAAGGAGAGAGGGGGGTGAGTCAGAAATGTAGTTCTTGTTCCATGACACTCCCCGTCTGGTATCTGTAGATACCACTATATAACAGACTATGTGGAACATATGTGCAATGCATAAAAAAGATAACATCACATTCTCAAACAATGCAAGAGTCCATGTCCACATAGCGATGTGAAACCGGCCGGTATCACTGGTGTCAAGGTCCCTTGGTCAAGGTTCTTTGGCAAAGGATGCAGGGTGGATGCACAGCTCCAGGTTTGCTGGTTGCACCACAATGTCTTTGTGTAAAAGTCTCTGGCACTGTTTCCTTTTAGCCTTGTGAGAGAACAGTCTTTTTGTCTCTGTAGTTTTACACACAGAACGCATCCCCTTGTAGGTATGCCAGTCATGGTAGCCTGTCGCTCTATCACCTGGCGTTTGGCAGAAGGAGATGGCTTTTGGCCCCTTGCGGAAGCGGAACAACACTCCTGGAAGACTGGTTGTCGAATCTAGTCCAGTAAAGAGGGCATCGTTCTTTGTGGTCTGGAACGCTGTACACCCTAAGTCATTGGTGCGTTTCTCTTGCAAGAGAACGTTTCCACGTATTTTGGTGATAGGCCTTTGTATCTCTTTGTTAACTGCCCTCAGGAGGTTGTTCTCTCCTTGGACATGATGAAAAACAGTCTCTTTTGCCCTAGCAAATCCCTTTATGAAATGTCTCTGTGGCTGTCTCTTTTTAGACGTGTGAGAGGACAGTCTTTTTGACACTGTGGCTTCACTTGTAGGGCACAATCTTTTGTGGTTATGCGAGCCGTGACAGCTAGCTGCTTTATCGCTGGATACTCTGTGGAGAGGAACGATTGTACGTCCTAGCCGTGCCATTGCTCGCGAGAGGATCGTCCGATTGTTTATTGTCTTTTGGATGACCCCTTTGCCGGTCTCCTTTGGGAGGTTACTTTCTTCCTCTGGTGGTGTCGACTCGTCATCCTTGGTTATCTGAACCGCTAAGCATCCTAGGCCATTGTCACATCCCCCCGATGTGAGGATGTTTTTGTTGACCGCAGGGCTATGACCTTGTCTTTTCTCTTCACTTGGCCCTTCGGTCACTTGGAGATGGCCAAGACATGGTTCAGAGAGAGATGTGTGTTCACATTCTGTTACTACCGTTCTGCGGGCATCAACATAGTCTTGTCCGTGCTCTGTGTCAGTGCACGCGTTGCCCACTATCACCCATCCTAGGTCAAGTCTTTGGGCGTATGGCGCGTTGTGGGGTCCGTTATGCTGTTTACGAACTTTATGTACCCTCATGATGTCCCTGCCGAGCAGCAGCAAGATCTTGGCGCCTTGTTCTACCGGCAGGATGTAGTTGGCTATTCCTTTGAGGTGCGGGTAATGGCGTGCCATGTCTGGTGTGGGAATCTCGTCCCTGTTTGTGGCCATGTGGCTGCACTCGATGAGTGTGGGAAGGGGCATGTTCACTTTGCCGTCTATTGAGCATATGGTGTAGCCATTCACTCTTCTCCCTGTGGTCTCCATTCGCCCTGCACACGTTCTGAGAGTGTAAGGAGAAGCACCGTCTTGTATGTTAAACATATCGAAGAACTCTGACCTGACCAGCGATCGGTTGCTCTGGACGTCGAGGATTGCGTACATCCGAATAGCCTTCTCAGGTTGTCCCTGGGGGTGCACTGCGACAAGGCATATTTTGGAGCAGGATATTTTGTCACCTTCTTTTCCGCAAACCTCAGTGCGCTGAGATGTGACGGATGTTGACTCTCCCTTCTTCTTTCTCCCCGCCATGCTCCGCTATGGAGGATGGGTTCTTGAGTTGGTGGAGTGTCAGCGCCTCTGGGTGTAATGCTGGCACGTGCTTGTCACTTTCAAATACTGTGCATTTGATCTCTTCTTTACAGTCCCTGGCTAGGTGAGTCGTGGATCCGCAGCACCTGAAGCAAACTCTGAATTCTCCAAGTAACCTCTTGCATTCCTCTAGGGACTTCATCCTGAATCCAAAGCACTTGTTGAGTGGGTGTGGCTTCTTGTGTATGGGACATTCCCTGTTTGGGTCCCTTGGTTCCTTGTCTCTGCGACCGACTGATCGGGAGTAGTTTGGGTCGTGGGAGGCACGTCCGTCCTACGGGCCGAGATGGGTGTTTGGGTGTTACCATATCTCGTCGCTGGTCTCTCGTTCCTCAGGCTGCTTGCACTGTATGTGGTTTGCGCACACAAGATGAAACTGGGGTCGTTCCTCGCCCTTGCTGCTTAGCGAATGAAGCTCAAGAAAACTGAGAATGGGGGTAGACGACTTGCTTCTCCCTTTTGTATTTGGAGCCTTGTGAGATCCATTTTTCTTGGAGGTTGAAGGGTAGCTTCTCCAGGATGGGTCTAACTCCACGAGCTGAGTCTAGGACGTTGAGACCTATTAAGGAATGGTCTTTCCTTGCGAACTCCAGTTCTTGCAGCAGGTCCCCGAGCTCTCGTAACTTCGAGTAGTCTTTAGTTGTGATCTTGGGGAAGCTGTCGACTCTTTTGAAGAGCGAATCCTCGACTGCTTCGGGGCTGCCGTAGGACTCTTCTAGCCTTTCCCACACTAGGTCAAGACCTACATGGGGTTGGTGCGCGTTTGCCGCCCGCAGTCTATTCGCGTGCTCTCTGGATTCGTTCCCCAGGAACTTGAATAGCAGGTTGAGCTCTTCCCATGCTGAGAAGTCCAAGCTGTTGATTGCGTCTTTGAACGTGAACTTCCACGTCCGGTAGTTCTCAGGGCGGTCGTCGAAGCCGGTGAGTCCTGCTTGCACCAGGTCACGCCGGATCATGTACTTCACTATGTCTGTCAGGCCTGAGGCATCGGCGTGTTTGTCCCGTTCTGAGGTAGTTGCTGGGAGGGTCTGTGCGGTCGCCTCTTCCTTGGCGTGGACGGGTGACGACTGCTGGTCGGTGTGGGGGGCTGTGTTTTCCCGTGTGGGTGTACCTGGATGGCGAGCCTGTTGTAGTGCATCCGTGTGCGCGCTGGCGTGTGGATCACTGTTGCGGCTGTGGCTATCCCAGGCAGCGTGTACCACTGACAGAGCAGCGTCTTTTCCTCGTGGCCCCAGCAAATCTTCGGTGTCTGTAAAGTCACTCCCTCTGTGTTGAGATGGTGCGCTAGTATTTACACTGAAGAGGCTCCTTACATAGTCTTCAGTGCGTTGGATTGGATCCTCTGAGGCTATCCGTCTGTACGGTAGCTCCCCGCCGTCCTGTCTTGCAGCTGCTTCTAGGACTTCGGCTTGGGCTATGGCGGCAGCGGCGTCCTCTTCTTTGTTTAGAGCCTCTAGATCTGCGTCCAATTCGGCCTTTCTACGCGCATTGGCAGCGGCGGCGGTAGCAGCGGCGGCAGCATTGGCAGCGGCGGTGGTAGCAGCGGTGGCGGCGCATTGGCAGCGGTAGCAGCGGTGGCGGCATTGGCGGCAGCGACCTGCTCCTCCTCTTTTATGCGTGCTTTTTCTACCCTTACGGCTGCCTCTCTCCGACCATATTCGGCCCTGGCGCGTGCGGCCTCTGCGGTGGCTCGCGCCTTGGTAGCGCTCGCGCTTGCGCTGGACATGTTAGATCGCGCTGATCTTGCTGACCTTGAAGAATGCCTGGATGTGCTTGAGCGCTGCGATGCGGTTTCCAGCAAAAGGTTTTTCCTCTTAGTCTCGGCTTCCGTAATGAAGGTTCGCACGCGGCTGTCACGTGTCAAGTCAATGTTATGCTGTAGGTCCCTTTCTTGCAAGCTTTCGCCGGTGTTAGCCCTGGTCAAGTAAGTGACGTATGCCTCTGACACTCTTGGTAGCGTGCGTGATCTATCTTTAATTGAGTTATTGCCTGCTCGAGCTGTTGTACATAATTGCCGGCGCCGGCGACATTGCGTATCCCAAGTGTGGTTGTTTCCCAGGCCAACTCTAATTTAGCGTGGTGCGCTTCAATGTCAGTCTCATATTTTTCGTGGGCCTTTTGTGTCAGTGTGACTGCCCGTTTGGGCCTTGCGCCCGCCTGCGCCTGTTGCAGTTGCGCAGTGGTCTCTGTGTCTGAGTGATCGCTCTCCTGCGTGATGTCTGTTGAAGCTCTGAGTTCTGCCATGCTGTAGGTGTGTGTAGGCCTTTAGTCAATGCGTGTGGCGTGCGGTCTTTTACCTGTGTCAGCGATGGGCGACTGTCTCAGATGATGCCGAGCGGTGTCCTGCAGCATTCAGCGTTGGGGTAGCTGTACTCACAGGTGTCCGGTGGCTCTGACCCGTGTCCTGGCGGGTGTCCGGTTGCGTGGCCCTTGATGTCACTAGCCGTGGGGACGTGCGCAGGGGTAGGTGAGATGGTGGCTCCTAACTATGGGGCTGTGCAGAGGGTGGACTCAAAGAGACAGAGAAGGCGATCAAGGCTCTGTGTGTAAAGTGCACTGTCTGTCTGCAAAGCTGCTTCCTTAGGTGCAGGGTAGGTGCTGGCTGTGTCCAGTGTAAATCTGCTTGCTTATCTGTAAGGTTGCAGGCTGTGTGCAGTTTGCTGTATAAAGCTTGCTGCCCTGTCTGGCAGAGTAAAGCTGCTGCTTGTGCAGAGACTATTCTGTATTCTTTTTTTTTTTTTTCCAAAAAAATTATTAGGCATTTAAACATTTCACAGTGTTCAAGTCATAAACATTAATACAGCCTAATACAGATTTTCCTCCTTTTTATCAGTAAAGGAAACCAGAAGGGAAGGGAAAGACTCAACGCTTCCCTGACCCTCCAGGGGCTACGCAGAGAGCGCGAGTGTTGAAACAGAAAAAAGGGGGAGAGAGAGAAGAGGCGGGTGGGGGAGGAGAGGGGGGGAAGGCCCGTTGCTTCCCATGTCCTCAGTCTCTATCGCTAAAGCCTCTGAGCTATTTTTCTTCTTTTCTTCTCTTATGTGGTTTAATGACGTAGGGGTGCCATTTGGGTCAGCCATGGGTCCCATGTCTTATTAAAGGAATCAGTAGATCTTTTCAGAAAAGCTGACAATTTCTCCATATTCATCACCTCTTGCACCCTATTTTTTACCGTTTGTTTTGAGGTGGGAGACACCTTCATCCAGGCGGCCGCCACCGCACATCTAGCCGCTGTAAGAATGAAGGAGATTAATTTACCTGTTGGTCGGTCCAAGTTTTCTAAGGGCCTGGCCAGCAGGTAGGTCAACGGATCAATAGGGATTTTGAGGTCTGTGACCTCTTCAATTAATTTTTGTATAGTTTCCCAGTATTTCTGAATTTCCGGACATGTCCACCAAATATGGGCCATGTCCCCCTTTTGACCACAGCCTCTCCAGCATAGATCGGACGCCTGGGGGTAGATTTGATTTATTCTAACTGGGGTAAGATACCAGCGAAACAATATTTGATATATATTTTCTTTGATTGTGGTACATATGGAAGTTCCTGCAGCTGTTTCCCAGATACTTTCTCAGTCCTCTCGGTCTATAACTATATCCAATTCTGCTGCCCAATGCAGCATATAGTCATGTGTGGGGGCTTCTACGGCCCTCTCCAATTCTGCGTAAATTTGTGTTATGAGACCTTTCTGGTGGCCTGTTTCTCTACAGAGCCGCTCGAAACCAGTGAGAGGGGGAAATTCCAACGTTGGGGATAATGTTTGAACAAAGTGCCGAATTTGTAGGTACTTGAAGACATTCAGCCCTACTATTTCATATTTGGTTTGTAAATTTTGATAACTCAGGAACTCCCCAAAACTCAAGAGGTCGGCAACCTCTCTAATATTTTTTGCTTTGAATTGATCCAATTATCTGGGCTCACAGCCAGGGGGGAATTTCGGATTTTTATGAATTGGTGTAAATTGGGAATGAGGTGTTGTGAGCTTAAATTTAAATTTGCATTTCGTCCAGGTCTCCCATGTGTGTCTCATCGGGCCTAATTTAAATTTGCTACTCTGCATGTTTTCCCTGCTCAGGGACCAAAGGCAAGCTGGCAGTGAAGGCGTCCCGGCATAGTGCGTTTCTATATCTAGCCAACAGTATTGGTTTGGGTTAGCGTTCCAGACTACTACCTGTCGCAATTGGGCGGCTTGGTAGTATCTTGTGATATCTGGGACGCCAAGTCCTCCTCTCCCCCTTGATGCCAAGAGAACTGTCTTGGTAATTCTGGGTTTCTTACCCTGCCAAATAAAGTGGAAGATTAGTTTTTGAATGTTCTTTAATTCTGAGCCAGGGATGTGGACCGGAAGAGTCTGGAAGTAATATAATAATCTAGAGAGTATGTTCATTTTGACCGAGATCATCCTCCCGATCTATGATATCTGATATCCTCCCCCTTTATCTAGATCCTGTTTGATTTTCCGCAACAGGGCCGGGTAATTTTGTTGATATAGGGATTGGTAGGTCCTCGCTATCTTAACTCCCAAATATTTGATACTCGAGGAGCTCCATCGATAATTAAAGTTTAGTTTGAAGAGTTTCACCTCTGGCTCTGGCAGGCTTAAATTTAGGGCTTCCGATTTGTCGTTGTTAATTTTATACCCCGATATAACTCCAAAATCTTGAAGTTCTTTTTGGAGGTTGGGTAGGGAGGTTTGGGGCTGTGTAAGGGTTAGGATGACATCATCTGCGAATAGTGATATTTTGTGCTGCCTGTGTCCAATTTCTATTCCTTTGATGTCTCTATTGGCTCTTATTGCTGATGCTAAGGGTTCTATGGTTAGTGCAAAGAGGAGAAGGGATAGGGGGCATCCCTGTCGAGTTCCATTTGTGATCTCGAATCTCTGGTTACTGCCCCCTGGCAATTATACTGTTGCTGACGGGTTTTGGTATAATCTGCGGACCCCTTCTAGGTATGCGTCTTTAAAGCCAAATTTGCACATAGCATGTTCCATGAATAGCCAATCTATTCTATCGAACACCTTCTCTGCGTCTAGACTCAGAAGTAATGCTTTGGTCCCGGTGAGGTGGACGTGCTCAATAATATCTATTATCTTCCGAGTGTTGTCTGAGGCCTGCCTGTCCGCGACAAATCCTACCTGGTCATTATTTATTAGTCTCGGTAAAATGGGGTTTAATCTATTTGCAAGTATTTTGCTATATAATTTCAGATCACAGTTGAGAAGGGAGATTGGACGATAGCTTCCACATTGTATCGGGTCCCTGCCTTCCTTATGTATTATGGCCAGGGACATTGATGGGGGGATTTGGTTTCCTTCCATAAAGTCGTTAAATATTTTTAAGAGATGCGTGGATAGTGCTGGCAAGAATCTTTTGTAGTAGACATTGGTGAAACCGTCAGGGCCAGGAGACTTAGTAATTTTTAGTGATTTGACCGCCTCTTCCAGTTCCTCTTTTGAAATCTCAGCGTTGAGGACTGTGTTTTCCTCCTCCGTTAATGTGGGGAGTTGACATTTGTCTAAATATTGCGTTATTAGTTCGGATGCTATCGGTTCAGGACGGCCATTTTTAGATCTTAAGTTGTAGAGTTCGGTGTAGAATTTTGTAAATTCGACTGCTATTTTGCTGTCACTATGTTGTATCTCACCAGACCTGCTCTTGATCGCCGTAATTTGGGACCTTTTATGTACCCCTCTTAATTTAGTGGCCAAGAGTCTGTCTGCTTTGTTACCTTTGTCATAATATTGTTGGTTGGTCCATTTGAGGGCCTTTTCAACATCCTCCAGTTGGATTTGTCTAAGTTTTGCTCTGGCTGTTGTCAATGTTTTATATATTTTTTTGAGGGGTTAGCTTTATGGGTTTGCTCTATTGTTTTGATATTATCTGTAAGCTCCTTTATTAGTTTTTGGCGGGCTTTTTTCCTGTGGGACGCGATGGAAATGAATTTCCCTCTGATGGTTGCCTTATGGGCTTCCCATAGGATTGCTGGTGAGGAAACGGATCCGGAGTTAAAAAGGAAGTAGTCAAAAATAACGGATCTGATCTCCCTTTCTATCTCAGGATGGTTGAGTAATGAGTCATTTAGCCTCCATGAGTAATTTATTGTTTTTTCAAAAGGGGTTGATAAGGTTAAGGTGATCGGGGCGTGATCAGACCATGTGATTGGTCCTATATCAGAGCTGGTAGTTGCCGCCAACACATTTTTGGTGGCCAGGAAGTGGTCTATTCGAGAGTAGGTCTGGTGAGGTGCTGAGTAAAAAGTGTAGTCTCTCTGGCCCTGATGCTGGGTTCTCCACACGTCCACTAGTGAAAACTCGCTCAGAATTCCCCTGAACCTTTTCCCTATGATCTGGGAGGGGGTTGTACGAGGGGGTCCCATTGTGGTTGATCTGTCCTCGGTAGGGTTTAAGACCATGTTTAGGTCTCCTCCCACTATCATCGATGACAGATATCCCGGGTCAACGCCCTCGAGAACATTTTTTAAGAATTCTGTTTGGTTCTCGTTTGGGGCGTATACATTGATCAGAGCGATTGCTGAGCCCGCTAGGGAGCCATATACCACTAGGAATCTACCCTCTGGGTCCGCTGTTGTTTTGATATGATTGAATGGGGTGCCTTGTCTGATTAGGATAGCCACTCCCCTTTTCTTACTACTAAATGATGCGAAAAAACACATTGGGAACACTTTTTTGAATAAATTTGGAGGGTCTTAGGATGTGAAGTGGGTCTCCTGTAGGAATATAATGTCTCCCCCTGACCTTTTCATATCTTGGAGTGCTAGTCTCCTTTTTCTGTTATTCTGGAGGCCTTTTACGGTGAGTGAGGTGAATTTAATTGTGGTTTGGCTAGCCATTTGGGTTCCTTTTTAGGTAATACCGTAAGGCCTCACCTTTCCCACTTGGGAGACCGTGATCCGGAAGGTCCGAGCCTGATTTATATTTCTGTAAGCATAGAAGTTGGGTGCTTTTTTTGTTTCGGATAGATATTTTGAGCTGAGGAGGGGGGGCGTGGGCGGGGGTAGAGGAGGGTAGGGCAAAGATCTGCTGGGACAGGGTCAGCAGATAGAGAGAGATAGTAATAAGGTCTACAATAGACCTTGACAAATTATTGCCAGTCTTAAGAGCGACCGGCATTTGGGCTAAAAGAGCCCTTCAGGGGTGGTTCCGGGTTCGTCAGCCGTTGGACGTCAGAGGGGTCCAGACCCTCTATTAAATTTACTTAACCCTCTTTCCGTTTTCTCGTGTAGTACCGTCTACTTTCTTTAACAAAGACTCTTAGTCAAAGAATGGGGGGGGGGAATGGGGGGGGGAAGGGAGGGCGGTCCGAGTCCCACTTTAGATCTTGGGATATACACTTGGGTATGCTTTTGTTCCCTTGGTAAATTTCAGGTATTTTGATGGCCTGAGGAAGTTTTCAACAGTTTTTCTGCTTAGCAGATTTATCTAGGTACTTTTTCCGCCGAGATGTCAGGTGGTTAACTGTATGGTCAGCCTTGGTAGTGGGGGTGCGGAGGCAAAATGAGGGGGGGGGGAGGTGGGGAGGAGGGGGGAGGAGGGAAGGGGGGGTGGGGAAGAGGGGGGAGGAGGGGAGGGGGGTGGGGAGGAGGGGTGGGTGGGGGAAAAACGAGGGAGGGAGGGGGAGAGGAGGGGGGGAGGGGGGTCACAGTCACATTTCCAATGTTTCAAATATTTCAGACCTTTTGTCATACATATTATATGTAGCCCTGCACTGTTGGTGTGTGTTAACCGGTTTAGCAACCAGGGTGTCTCGGCTTCCTCTTGTGTTCTAGCTTCATCTGGGTGATTTTTCCCCCGCTAATATAACATATAGATGGGATTACAGACCGGTTCGTTCATGTGGGTGTGAAAGGGGAGGGGGAAGGGTAGGGGGAAGGGTAGGGGGGGTGTGAGGGTACGGGGGGTCACAGTCTTATCTTAAACACTTCAAACATTTCAAACCTTTTTGTTATACATATAGTGTGTAGTTCTGTGCTGATAGTATTTTGTGAACAGTTTGGCAGACCGGGAGATTAACTTCAACTTTCTTCGTACACATGCTTCATCTGAAGGCTTTTCCCATTAGTATAGTTTATGGGTGAGATTGTGGGCAGGATTGCTAATAAGGGTGTGAGAGGGGGGGGAGGGTGGTTTGGAAGGGGGTGGGTAGGGGAGGGTGGAGGGGGGAGGGAGGAGGGAGGGGGGGTGGAGGGAGGGAGGAGGGAGGAGGGAGGGGGGGTGGGGAGAGGGAGAGGGGGAGGGAGGGGGGGTGGGGAGAGGGAGAGGGGGAGGGGGGAGGGGGGTAAAGGGGGCACAGTCGTATTTCAAACACTTCAAACATTTCACACCTTTTGTCATACCGATAGTGTGCAGCTCTGCGATGTAAATATATTGTGAACAGTTTAGCAACCAGGAAAAATAACTTCAACTTTCTTTTGTATATTCGCTTCCTCTGAATGCTTTTCCCATTAGTATTGCATATAGGTGGGATTATGGGCGAGCTTCCTAACAGGGGGATGAGAGGGAAGGGGGGGGGTTGGGTGGGAAGGGGTAGGTTGTGGAATGGGGGGGGGGATGAGAGGGAGGGGGAGAGGGGAGGGAGGTGGGGGGGAGAGGGGCAGTTGGAGGGGAGGGAGAGGGGGGGAAGGGGGAGGGGTGGAAAAGGGGGCCATAGCCACATTTCCTTCATTTTAAGTATTTCCGCCCTCTTGTCATACATATCACATATAGCTTTATACTATTGGTGTGTGTCAACTGGACTAGCAATCAGGGCAGGTGTCTCAGCCGTCCCCTGAGCACTGGCTTCATCCGAGTGCCTTTTCCCGTTAGTATAACACATAAATGGGATTCCAGATCGGTTCGTCAACATGCATGTGAAAGGGGAAGGGTGGGGGGGGGGAGGGGCCGGTTGGGGGGGGGAAGGGAGGGCAGGTGGATCACATTCCCATCTCAAACACTTCAAACATTTCAAACCTTTTGTTTATATATATTATGTGCAGTTCTGTACTCTTGATATATTATTAACAGTTTGGCAACCAGGGAGACTATGTTCAAGCTTTCCTTGTACACATGTTTCATCTGAAGGCTTTTCCCATTAGTATAGTATATAGATGAGATTGTGGGCAGGATTGCTAACAGGGGTATGAGAGGGGAGGGCGGGGGGGGGGTGTGGTGTGGGGGGGGGGGTCGGTTGGGGAGGGGGGGGGAGATGGAGGGGGGGAGGGGGGAGAGGGGGAGGGGGAAGGGAGGGTAAAAGGCTCATAGTCATATTTCAAACACTTCAAACATTTCAAGCCTTTTGTTATACATTTAGTGTGCAGCTTTGCGCTGTTAATATATTGTGAACAGTTTAGCAGCCTGTGGAAATAACTTCAACTTTCTTTTGCACACTTGCTTCCTCTGAGTGCTTTTCCCATTGGCATAGCATAAATGTGGGATTATGTGCGAGATTGCTAACAAGAGTGTGGGGGGGGAGGGGGGGTGGGGTGGGAAGGGGTAGGTTGGGGAGGGGGAAAATGAGAGGGGGGAGGGGGGAGGGGGGAAGTTGGAGGGAGAGAGAGGGAGGGGGGCCCAAGTCACTTTTCATGGTTTTCAATATACATTCAATGTGCAGTCTTGCAGTGTTAATAGGTTTTAAACATTTTAGCGATCAGTGGGCGCATTCATATCAGTCCCTTTGCGCTCTGATCTTAGGTTATGGGGGGGGAGTGCATAGAGGGGGAGGGTGAGAAGGGGTTGGGGGAGTATATGTGTGGGGGGGTGGGGGGGTGGGTGTCTGGGTTGGGGGGGGGGAGCGAGATAACATTTAAAGTATAACAGCTTAATATTCTACTTACACACTCCGGAACATCAATTTTAACTTATAGTTTGAGTCCCCTAGATCGACCTGGGCGGCCTGGCCCCCCGGGGCCACAGTTATCTGGGGTTGTAGGAGTCGGCAAATTCCCTGTGACTCAGGGTCCTGTGGTCTGTTAGTGAATAGGCTGGGTGCTGGTAACGAACCGCGAGCCCCCGCCCCCCCCCCCGTGGATCGAGTGTTCGCTTCGTGGATCCGGGGTAACCGGGGGGAGGAGGGGGTGGGAGACTAAAGCCGTGGTGGGACCGAAAAGCAGGAGGTCGGGGCGGATGGACGCAAGACCGGAGTCTGGCCTCCTCTCCGGTTCTGGAGTGGGGAGATCAGCGATCCTGCAGCACAGGGTTGAGTCGGGCGGGTGCCCGGCTTTTCGGACGGCGGACGGGATCTCTCTGGAGCCATCGTGGGAATAGGTGACTCGTGACTTCACTTGGAGGGCGATGTCCTGCGTCAGCATCCCGGGAAAGTCGGCGGCTCATTCTCCGGTGTGGCTCCGGTCCGATGAAGGGTCCTTAAGGGTAAGTGGAGGCGCCGTCCTTCTTTTAGGTCCATGCAGGGGGATTTATCTGTGTGCCACGGTGGTTGTTATTTGTCCCTGGGGTGTAGGGCCGCAATCCTCTCAGATGCTCGAGGAGGGTCTCCCGAGGCTTCCTCGGCGGTCGAGTCGGTCGCTGACCACGCTTGTGGTGGGGTTAGACCCAGCGCTCTTGCGAAGGGGGCCATGTCCACGGGGTATTTCATGGATAGAAACTTTCCATTTTTGTTGACCGTGAGTCTGAAAGGAAAACCCCATCGGTATTGGATTCCTTTCTCACGGAGGAGGTTAGTTAGTGGTTTTAGTTCTCGCCTGCGGTCTCTTGTTGCCTTTGAGAGATCGTTGTAGACTTGAAGGGTTTCGTTTTGAAAGATTATTTCACCCATGTCTCGACAGGCCGTGATGATCTTTTCTTTCGTTGTGTACTTGTGCATTTTTATTATGATATCCCTTCTCCGCCTTGGGTCGTCAGACTTAGGTCCTAGGGCACGATGAGCCCTGTCCATTTCGACCTCTTTTTCCTCCAGCTCCCCGCACACCAAGTTAAAGAGCTCCAGGAGGTAAGGCCGGAGTTGTTCTTGTGTAACTGACTCAGGAACGTTCCGGACGCGTATGTTTTGGCGCCGGTCACGGTTTTCTTGCTCCTCCATTCCTTCTTTAAGAAGGGTGATCTCTTCTCCCAGGCTGCCGATCTCTTCCTCCGCTTCACTTTTTTTTGTCTTTGTAGAGATTCGGTGAGTTTGTTCTCTAGGGTGGTTGTTTTTTCGGTTAGCCCTGAGATTTCTTTCCTTATGTCGCTCACTGCGGTCCGAAGTTCTGTTTGGAAGGAGGATTGAAGAGTTGCTGACATTGCTGCCAGCAGTTCCTCCATGTATGACCGGGTTATGGTGTGTTCCGGGCTTGCTGAAGGGCGCTCTTTCGACTGGGCCTTTTTCCCGGATTGCAGAGTGGTGCCATGCGGTGCGTCGCCATCTTGGGGATCCATCGTGCTCTCTTTAGCCCGTTGAGGTGGCGAGAAGTACCTGGTAACTCCTTGGTTGCCCGTTTTTTTTTGTCTTTGACATTGCCCTGCTATTCAACTTTCCGGGGGGGCAAGTTTTAGTCAGTAATTTTGGGGGAAAGTGCCGGTTATTGCGTTGTTTTACTCGCGGGTCTCTGGAGCTCCTCTTTTACCCGTCCATGCCGGGTGACGTCACCGGAAGTCCCCCCGACTATTCTGTATTCTTATTAGCAAAGTAAGGCTGCTCACTTGTCTTTGCATAAAGCTGTAGTTGTTTGCTGTGTAGAGGCTGGTGGCTCTGTGTAGCAACGTGGAGCAGTATGCTTGTACAGTGTGGTGAGAGACTGCTGTTTATTAGCTGTGTAAGCTGCTTGCTTGTTTCTTTAGCATAAAGGCTGTGGGTAGCAGCTCCTCTGTGTGTATTCCCAAGGCACACGGTACTCTTTTTACTTTTCTGAAGCCAGGGTCACGTTTGATGTGTGAATGGCTCCCGATAGCATTAACACAGTTCCCTTTTAAATCACTCCAAGCCCTGTAATATTTCCTCCACTTTATTGGGAAAAGCAGCAGAACACAGATACTTGTGGATGGTATGTAGTGGTGATTATTAGTTAGAAACCGGTAAAAAGAGATAGCCTCACCATGGGAGATGAACAGAGAAGGGGTTCTGTACTCACTGTCTCCAGGGTGGAAAAGGAAGTGAGGGGCAGTGTTGGTAAAGGGAATAGCCTTGGGACAGACTATCTAGGCCATACAGGAGGGGGGGCAGACTAGCCCATTCTGGTGAGGATCTCAGAAACTGCAGTAGCAGCTCACTGCTTCCATGCCCAGAGGCAAGAAATACAACATTGTTGCAAGTTACACAGGCACAGTATGTGTGTGCAAACTCCATGCAGCTGGGAATAAGATCTGACAGTCAGAAGCTGCAAAGGAGAGAGGGGGGTGAGTCAGAAATGTAGTTCTTGTTCCATGACATGCTGCATCTAACTCAGAATATGCAAAGGTATTTGCACTAGAGGCCGAGGCAACAGCGTCCTGAGGTTGCGACATAAGGTTAGTGTAACAAGGTGCACGTCTCAAATTTGGGTCAAGCACAATATAAACACACTAATGGACAGCACTCAAAACTGAAAATATACTGATACTGTTAAGGGTGCACGGAGCGAAGTGGGCCCACACAA
The DNA here is from genome assembly GCF_040206685.1 of Ascaphus truei. NCBI lineage: Eukaryota > Metazoa > Chordata > Amphibia > Anura > Ascaphidae > Ascaphus > Ascaphus truei. Next base: position 48,040,261 of record NC_134495.1, read on the forward strand.
CCCCACTATAAATCATAGAAACCCCAAAGTTAGCTCCAGTACACTCAGTTAAATGGAAAAACGTAGAGAGTCTCAGAATAAGCCACAAATTTAATCACGTAAATAACAGATAAATACACAAAATTGGAAATGCTAACCGACTGCTTATGCAAAGTATACAGTTCTAATTATCGCACAAGTGGGGGGGGGGGAGAGAGATACATTGGGAAGGGGAGTGTGGGGTACAAATGAGGGTATGGGGAAAGGAAAACATATAAACATATAAAGACACTGGGGTAGGGTAAGAGGGGCCACGTTTCAGGGTAGGAACCCTTTCTTCTGGCCCGTTCCCTTGGGTCCAAAGGAACCTCAAGGTACTTCCCTTGACCCTTATCCCCCCTGTAAGACACACAAATGCAAGCTAAACAAAGCCACAAGATAGTGCAGTCATATAAAACTGCCGTGAACAGCCATATTATATATATATATATATCACGTGCGTCATCACGTCGGAAGCTGAGTTTTTGGAGGACTCCTGAGATGCTTTCAGCTGGTTAAACACGTTTGAATCCGAACCGCCATTTTGGAGAGATCTGAAGTTCCTGCATGCCGGCATATTTCCTCCTCTAAGTGTCTGATTACGGTGATTCCTCTAAATCGGTCGTGCTGGGAAGAGCTACCCGCCGAATACATGGAGGTGTTCCTTCTGCCACCAGAGGGACCTGACGCCGACCGGTAAGGTAATCCTTTCAGCATTGAATATATCCTGATCACATAGCTCACTGACCCACCGCGTCCAGCTGACAGGCGCGCTATTAGCGCATCTTACTGATCAGCAATACATCTGGGCTTTTGGTCGCGAGAGCTGGTTTTCCAATACCATACTGGAACTATCATTGCATTTGCTTAGATTGGCGTTCATAGATTTTCATTCATTCTTCCTAAGGAGGATTTGCATGGCTCTACACTTTACAGGACTTTACACAGACTGATCCTATCTCAGGTTTAACCCCATAGAGAAAAGAAAAGAAAGAATTGCCGGCGCCAAATCAGTCCTTTAAATAATAATAACCAAACCGTCTCTTGAAAAGTCCCAAAAGTGTCCTTGAACAAACAGGCAGTGAAGGGGTCAACGAACAGCTCACACCAAATAATAGTGCAATATGTAAAAAAGAGAAGAAAACAAACAGATAATTGTGCAGTACGCCAAAAAAGTTGACATTAAAACATTAAAAACTCACACATGACAAACATAACACACAATGACAGACAGACACTATCAAGGCTATAATCCTAACAAAAAGCTATTTATTAACATTGAAATACTGGGTCCGGAGGATACAGCACTTATGTCCTGAGGGGTAAAATTGAAACCCTACTTACAGGACAGTACATGGGAAAAGCAGTGAAGCTGAAGATCGTTCAGGTGCTTCTCTCTGATGATAACTGGAGCTCCTTTAGGGATTGCCTCGTGTGGGGGAACCCCTGAAGAAGTGCACGCACGTGCATGAAACGTCGTTGGGAGATTATTCTGTTTTTAGAGCTGTCTGTTTGGTTGTGGAGGATATTGGCAGCAGTTGTGTAGGCTGTGGGGGGAAAGGAGAGGAAGAGGAGCAGCGATTTCGGTAACACCACGGTGTGTGACGTCACATCCACCCGGAAGTTCCGGTTTTCGTGCGACCCAACATCCATCCCCCACACGAGGCAATCCCTAAAGGAGCTCCAGTTATCATCAGAGAGGAGCACCTGAGCGATCTTCAGCTTCACTGCTTTTACCATGTACTGTCCTGTAAGTAGGGTTTCAATTTTACCCCTCTGGACATAAGTGCTGTATCCTCCGGACCCAGTATTTCAATGTTAATAAATAGCTTTTTGTTAGGATTATAGCCTTGATAGTGTCTGTCTGTCATTGTGTGTTATGTTTGTCATGTGTGAGCTTTTAATGTTTTAATGTCAACTTTTTTGGCGTACTGCACAATTATCTGTTGGTTTTCTTCTCTTTTTTACATATTGCACTATTATTTGGTGTGAGCTGTTCGTTGACTCCTTCACTGCCTGTTTGTTCAAGGACACTTTTGGGACTTTTCAAGAGACGGTTTGGATAATTATTATTTAAAGGACTGAATTGGCGCCGGCAATTCTTTCTTTTCTCTGTGGTTCATTTTCTGACTGTTCAGTCAGTATTTGCCAGGCTGCCTGCAATATTTATTTCAAGTATTGTTATCATTTATATTATTTTTTAGCGCTGTTTTGCACCATCTTTTTTTCGGTAGGTTTAACCCCATACCTGCTGCAGTCAGTGCCGTAATTTCTTATTATATATACAGCTCAACCCCCTTATAACGCTGTGCTTGGGGTCCAAAGAATCACATCGCGTTATAAGCGGATTGCGTTAGAAATAATGTACAATTGTATGCAATGTACAATAAAGTATTTAAGACACCAATAATCGTGTTGTAAAGTATTCATAGATACGAAAATTGGGAGCCACGCTTGCATCTCGTTATCAGTGGATTCACATTGTAACGGATCGCGTTATAACGGGGTTGAGCTGTACTATTAACTGTTTTTTATTTAGGATTGTCATTTCCACCTTTTTGATCTGTTTCATCTTTGCCAACCATTACATTTTAATATGATTTATCTTCCATATACAGAGGAGTGTGCGCTCACAGTCTTTTGTTTCATATTTGTGCTTTAGGATTTAGTTTATCCTTGCTGAGCAGCCTTCCATTGTTATGTTATTACAGCCTGCACCTGCACCTGCACCTTAGTTCATTAGATTTCACATCATTTATGTTCCATTACTGAGCACTGGTTTAATCTTTTGTCTGTTTATGTTGTAAACTCCACCACTAGTAGCCTGTGAGTGGTTTATTTAATACATTTTTTTTTTCCCTTTTAGGATTGATATTTTATTTGTATTTTATTTTCATTGAACAATATCATGTTTAAGTCATGAAGTGACCGTCTTATTAGACGCAGTGCAATGGTTAAGAGTGGTTCTAGATAGGTCAGATACTCTAGATAGAAGAAATAAGTGTGCAACCCAAAAAACAACCCAATTGTGTTAAAAGATCAATGTCTAAAAGTGATACCACTAATTTGTGTAAACCCTCCTTATTGTAATATCCTACACAAAGGTTTCAGGCACAACCCTACTGTGGAAGTGACAAAAAATAACCATACATAACCGTTGGTATGTTGCGTATGCTGCTACAGTTACGGAGTGGCTCAGCACTCCCAAGAACTAGAGACAAAAGACAAAAAACAAGCGCAAAACGCAAATAGTGAAGTATATCAAAACATATTTAGTGTAAAAAAAAGGTAAGTATTATGCGTACATCAAAAAGATAGAACATAAGCATTTCGTGTATCAATACACGAGTTACCACACAGCTGACATCAGGGTAGGAGATGGAAGGGGATTCCTCGGGTAGGTTGACCTCCGAACTCTCCAGATGTCGTGTGACTCCGTGGCTGCAATTAGTCACCAGCGTCCAGGTCGTCTCCAAGTCACGTGTTGCGGGCACTCCGTTGTCGCCTCCGTGGTAGTGATGAAAAGTCCTTGCTCCAAAACGACACACTATGTGTGCATTGGGACAAAGTTTCTAAGTCCACTCAACAGAGTATCAATGCTGACAGGATACAGTGGCGTGTTAGCGTCTATGCCTGAATGTCCGTCGGCTGACAGTGACGTTACGCTACGCGCATACGTGTCACGTCACACAAGAGGCGTACCTCCAACGGGAGACACCCGAGAGGTATAGCATAGGTACACGGCAGCAAAAAAATGTGTAGCTTAGTAACTATCCAACAAAACTGTTAAAGGATAAGAATAATAGACATAAAAGGTACCAATAAAAGCAATAATCCTACGCGTTTCATAGCTAAGTGCTACTTCTTCAGGGATAAATTCATTACCATTACCCATGACCACTAGATACAGGCACATCCTCCCGCATTGGTCAGCTCAATCTAAGAGCCATCACATACGGTAGAAACGTTCTTTACAATAGTTAACAATGAGTTCAATAAGCTAGCACAAGACTTTGACATGGGTAAGAACAGACAGAACCTCAATGTTAAAGAAAATTTAGCTCACAAAATGCTTAGAGACAATAAGAATTTGATTATAAAGCAAGCAGACAAGGGGGGAGGGGTTGTACTGCAGAATCGAGGTGATTATGAAAAGGAAGCCCACAGATTATTACAGGATATCTCCTTCTATAAGAAATTGAGTAAAGATCCAACTTTGGAGTTTCAAGCCCAACTCAAAACGCTCTTAGAAGAGATTGTCTCTCTGTCTGTTATCACTAATGTTGAATTCTCGTTTTTGTACCCAGTTTTTTCTAGAATACCCATATTCTATCATTTACCTAAAATTCATAAGTCCATTGTTGACCCCCCAGGAAGACCAATTTTGTCAGGGATTCAATCTTTAACAGCTAATGTGTCGCAATATGTTGATTCTTTTCTCCAATCATATGTAGTTAAATTACCTTCCTATCTTAAAGACTCCACTGCAGTGCTCACTCTCTTTAAATCTTTTCAGTGGAAAAGTAGTTACAGATGGTTGACCTGTGACATACAGGCTCTATACACACACATTCCTCACACCAAAGGCCTAGATGCTGCTGAGGCATGTATGAGAAAGGATTTATCATTGCACTCTCTAAATAGAGAATTTATTCTCAAATCCATTGAGTTTATACTCAAACATAACTACTTTATGTTTCTTGAAGACTTCTACATACAGGTTTGCGGAACAGCTATGGGTACACGTTTTGCCCCTAGTTTCGCAAACCTGTATGTGCGGGACTGGGAGGACAATTTCATTTGGGCCAATAACCCATTCCACGCCAACATCATCATGTAGCGACGCTACATAGATGATGTCCTGTATGTGTGGGATGGTGACCTTGAATCAGTCAATAAATTGATGTCCTTCATTAATGTTAACGATTACAATTTAGTCTTCACACATCATACCGATAGTGGAGTTATTGATTATTTAGATCTCAAATTATCATCTACACCTGAGGGCGAAGTATCAACTGAAACATTCTTTAAGGAAGTAGACACAAAAATGTATTTATGGCCACAAGTAACCATAAGAATACTTGGATAAAGAATATCCCAGGGGGACAATTTATGAGACTGAAGAGGAATTGCAGTAGTAACGATACTTTTATTCAACAGGCCAATAAACTTCTTGACCGTTTTGTACAAAGGGGATACAACATTGAGTATCTAAGGAAGGAATTAGAAAGGGTTCAACATTTGGACAGAAATTAGTTGTTGATACAGAAAGACAAAAAGATCAGCTATAGAGACACTAATAAGGTAGATGTGGCTTTCATTTCCAACTTTAATTCGGTAAATAGGAACATTGAACAGATTGTGGCCAAACATTGGGCCATTCTATGTAGTGACCCGATTTTGGGCGGCAGCCTGGTTGATAGACCTAGATTTATATATAGAAAAGCCAGTAACATGAAAAACATGTTAGCTCCGAGCGATATTGGGCAACAAGTATGTCCCAAGTCCATTAACAGATGGCTTGGTACTAAACCTATGGGTAACTTCAATTGTAGCAGATGCTCCATTTGCAAATTTATGCATTCAAATCGCAAAACATTTGTTTCTAAGGCATCTAAAGAGGTATTTATTATTGAGGACTTTATCACATGTAATTCTGTGTTTATAGTCTATCTTCTCGAGTGCAGTTGTGGATTCCATTATATTGGTAGGACCAAACGTATGTTAAAAATTCGTATACAAGAACATGTCCGAAACATTAAGAACGGCTATGAGAAACATAGTTTCACGTCATTTTTTGAAATATCACCAAAAAGATCCCTCTTCTTTAACATTTAAGGGAATTAAACATGTATGTATTGTATGTCTTTATTTATGTAGCGCCATTAATGTACATAGCGCTTCCCAGCAGTAATACACGTGGTAATCAAATAAATAACAGATAATATAAATAACAGATCATTGGAATAAGTGCTTTAGACATTAAGGAAGAGGAGTCCCTGCCCTGAGGAGCTTACAGTCTAATTGGTAGGTAGGGAGAACGTACAGAGACAGTAGGAGGGAGTTCTGGTAAGTGCATCTGCAGGGGGCCAAGCTTTATGTATCGTGTTTAGAATATCCACAGTGCTATTCATATGCTTCTTTAAGCAAGTGTGTCTTAAGGTGGGTCTTAAAGGTGGATAGAGAGGGTGCTAGTTGGGTACTGAGGGGAAGGGCATTCCAGAGGTGTGGGGCAGTCAGTGAAAAAGGTTTAAGGCGGGAGAGGGCTTTAGATACAAAGGGGGTAGAAAGAAGACATCCTTGAGAAGAATGCAAGAGTCTGGATGGTGCATAACGAGAAATTAGGGCTGAGATGTAAGGAGGGGCAGAAGAGTGTAAAGCTTTAAAAGTGAGGAGAAGAATGGAGTATGAGATGCGGGATTTGATCGGAAGCCAGGAGAGGGATTTCATGAGGGGAGATGCTGAGACAGATCTCGGAAAGAGTAGAGTGATTCTGGCAGCAGCGTTTAGGATAGATTGTAGGGGAGACAGGTGAGAGGCAGGAAGGCCGGACAGCAGGAGGTTACAGTAATCATGACTGGAGAGAATGAGGGCCTGAGCCAGAGTTTTAGCTGTCGAGCAACAGAGGAAAGGGCGTACCTTAGTTATATTGCGGAGGAAAAAGCGACAGGTTTTAGATATGTTTTGAATGTGAGGGGTGAATGTGAGAGAGGAGTCGAGTGTGACCCCTATGCAGCGTGCTTGGGCTAGTGGGTGAATGATCGTATTTCCAACAGTGGAAGGAGGTAGTAGGGCCAGGTTTGGGAGGAAGTATGAGGAGCTCTGTTTTAGCCATGTTGAGTTTAAGGCGGCGGAGGGCCATCCAGGATGATATAGCAGAGAGACATTCAGAAACTTTGGTTTGTACAGCAGGTGTAAGGTCAGGTGTTGAAAAGTATATTTGTGTGTCATCAGCATAGAGGTGATAATTAAACCCAAAAGATTTTATAAGGTCACCTAGAGAGAGTGTGTACAGAGAAAAGGGAAGAGGTCCCAGGACAGAGCCCTGGGGTACCCCCACAGAGAGATTGATAGAGGAGGAGGAGGTGTTAGCAGAAGAGACACTGAAAGTACGATGGGAGAGGTAGGATGAGATCCAGGATAGAGCTTTGTTCCGAATACCAAGAGTATGGAGAATGTGAAGGAGAAGAGGGTGGTCCACGGTGTCAAATGCTGCAGAGAGGTCGAACATATCCCTTGTAATAGAAGGGGAGGGGATAGAATTAAGGCTTTATCTGCTCAGGAATCTTATTGGATTCATAAATTAGATTGCATGGCCCCCAAAGGGTTAAATGAAGACCTGGATGTGAAATAATGATACAATTCTTAGCCCTTTTGGCAATTTAGCTCCATTGAACAAACATAGCGATCAAATATTGTCATTTAGCAAGTTGTTTATTTTGTATAGTTAATATTATGTTTTTCTCTTCTCTTTTCAAAGATTTTATTTGTATTTTAATAAAGATATGTATTGATTAAATTGTATTTCCATGTAATTCAATACCATACCCTTGTCACTATTTCAGTGCACCTGATTGGGTTCCGGTCTTAATTAGCTGAGCAATGCGGGAGGATGTGCCTGTATATAGTGGTCATGGGTAATAGTAATGAATTTATCCCTGAAGAAGTAGCACTTAGCTTCGAAACGCATAGGATTATTGCTTTTATTGGTACCTTTTATGTCTACTATTCTTATCCTTTAACAGTTTTGTTGGATAGTTACTAAGCTACACATTTTTTTGCTGCCGTGTACCTATGCTATACCGCTCGGGTGTCTCCCGTTGGAGGTACGCCCCTTGTGAGACGTCACACGTATGCGCGTAGCGTAACGTCACTGTCAGCCGACGGACTTTCAGGCATAGACGCTAACACGCCACTGTATCCTGTCAGCATTGATACTTTGTTGAGTGGACTTAGAAACTTTGTCCCAATGCACACATAGTGTGTCGTTTTGGAGCAAGGACTTTTCCTCACTACCACGGAGGCGACAACGGAGTGCCCGCAACACGTGACTTGGAGACGACCTGGACGCTGGTGACTAATTGCAGCCACGGAGTCAGACGACATCTGGAGAGTGCGGAGGTCCACCTACCCGAGGAATCCCCTTCCATCGCCTACCCTGATGTCAGCTGTGTGGTAACTCGTGTATTGATACACGAAATGCTTATGTTCTATCTTTTTGATGTACGCAGAATACTTACCTTTTTTTTTTACACTAAATATGTTTTGATATACTTCACTATTTGCATTTTGCGCTTGTTTTTTGTCTTTTGACTCTAGATAGAAGTAGTCTTATGAAGGAACAGTTTTTGAAATTAGAGAAAATATTAAAGGATGAAATGAGACACTGGTGGGATAGTATATCATTGCAAGATTATCTTAATGCCAAGCTGATTCCTAGAGGTTTGAGGATTTAAAAAAAAAAACACCTTCCCCACCAGTGACCAATTCACAGGTGAGTGGAACGATATTTTAACAAATTGTTCAAACTCTCTAATGAGACTACTAATTAAATACAGAGAAGGTAAGATTAGAGAAATTGAAGTGGAAATAGAAGCGATCCAAGTTATTTTAAAAGATTTTAGGAATGTTGAGGGCTTTTCTTCATTTGATGACAATGAGTCAATACCAGGGTTATCAATTTTGAAACCGAGTTAATGGGGAGAAAAGATGTCAAGATGGAGAGGGACAAAGAGGATTACTCTACCAATGGAGTGGATTCTTGGAGACCAGCTAGACCTGTTAATCACACAAGTAGATCTGATTATCATAACTCCAGATCTAGGGGGCGTGGTAGGGGTGGTCCTTGACGCTATGGGCGTGGTTCCTCCAGGCCTAATGAGAGAATTTCCAGAGTTAATTTGGAAAATGTTTTTTCCTGTCTTGAACAGGAAGGTGCCGGATCAATTGATTCAGTGCACCATGAGCGGACTAAACAGGATGTCTGCTAACCTGATAGATTAGGGGCCAGACCCAAAGAGACACTTAATAAGGATAGTGAAAATACTGAACTTCCTCTTTTTTAGAGAGAGGCCCAGGAGGCCAGTCTCTGAAGGAGAAATCTCAGGCTCTGCAACGAGAGCGGAGCCCGTCCTGTTCACACTCCATTCTTCTCCTCACTTTTAAAGCTTTACACTCTTCTGCCCCTCCTTACATCTCAGCCCTAATTTCTCGTTATGCACCATCCAGACTCTTGCATTCTTCTCAAGGATGTCTTCTTTCTACCCCCTTTGTATCTAAAGCCCTTTTCCGCCTTAAACCCTTTTCACTGACTGCCCCACACCTCTGGAATGCCCTTCCCCTCAGTACCCGACTAGCACCCTCTCTATCCACCTTTAAGACCCACCTTAAGACACACTTGCTTAAAGAAGCATATGAATAACACTGTGGATATTCTGAACACATGATACATAAAGCTTGGCCCCCTGCAGACGCACTTACCAGAACTCCCTCCTACTGTCTCTGTACGTTCTCCCTACCTACCAATTAGACTGTAAGCTCCTCGGGGCAGGGACTCCTCTTCCTTAATGTTACATTTATGTCTAAAGCACTTATTCCCATGCTCTGTTTTTTATTTGATTACCACATGTATTACTACTGTGAAGCGCTATGTACATTAATGGCGCTATATAAATAAAGACATACAATACAATACAAGAAGAACATGTGGAAGAGGAAACAGAGCAGGGAGAAAAGTGCAAGAAAAGAAAACAGCTAGACGAAAGAGATTGAAAATGCTGATGGGTTCAGGCACAATCAATCTCTCCTCCCATGTCCTTTCTCCTGACCAAAATCCAGCTATTAAATAGAGGTTTATCATTTTGCCCCAATACGAATTCAGACTCATTTGACTTGTTTGTTGATTTAAACCGCTTCATACGTAAGCTGACGTTGAAGAGGTTTTTTTCTTCTAAAAAATGGTGAAAACAATTTGAAGCCTATATTTGATGTGAATGATCAATTACAATTACAAGATATGGCAGATTTGTGGTCTGAATCCTATGATAATTTTGATGTTTCAAATCTGAGTGTTGAGAATACCTCTGCTAGTCTTCTGAATGGGGGGGAATGTCCCATAGTTCAATCACCGTTTAAACCTAAGTCTCTCTTTTTGTGTGACGTGCAGAGGGAGAGACTGGTAAGCTCCAGGTTGCCTTTAAAGCAAACCTCTGGTATACGTCAGGTCTGCCAGTAGGACCCCTAGTACAGTGTATGTTAGGTCTGTCAGTAGGACCCCTAGTACAGTATATGTTAGGTCTGTCAGTAGGACCCCTAGTACAGTGTATGTTAGGTCTGCCAGTAGGACCCCTAGTACAGTGTATGCTAGGTCTGCCAGTAGGACCCCTAGTACAGTTTATGTTAGGTCTGCCAGTAGGACCCCTAGTACAGTTTATGTTAGGTCTGCCAGTAGGACCCCTAGTACAGTGTATGTTAGGTCTGTCAGTAGGACCCCTAGTACAGTGTATGTTAGGTCTGTCAGTAGGACCCCTAGTACAGTGTATGTTAGGTCTGTCAGTAGGACCCCTCGTACAGTGTATGTTAGGTCTGTCAGTAGGACCCCTAGTACAGTGTATGTTAGGTCTGCCAGTAGGACCCCTAGTACAGTGTATGTTAGGTCTGTCAGTAGGACCCCTAGTACAGTGTATGTTAGGTCTGTCAGTAGGACCCCTAGTACAGTGTATGTTAGGTCTGTCAGTAGGAACCCTAGTACAGTGTATGTTAGGTCTGTCAGTAGGACCCCTAGTACAGTGTATGTTAGGTCTGCCAGTAGGACTCCTAGTACAGTATATGTTAGGTCTGTCAGTAGGACCCCTAGTACAGTGTATGTTAGGTCTGCCAGTAGGACTCCTAGTACAGTATATGTTAGGTCTGTCAGTAGGACCCCTAGTACAGTGTATGTTAGGTCTGCCAGTAGGACCCCTAGTACAGTGTATGTTAGGTCTGCCAGTAGGACCCCTAGTACAGTGTATGTTAGGTCTGTCAGTAGGACCCCTAGTACAGTGTATGTTAGGTCTGCCAGTAGGACCCCTAGTACAGTGTATGTTAGGTCTGCCAGTAGGACCCCTAGTACAGTGTATGTTAGGTCTGCCAGTAGGACCCCTAGTACAGTGTATGTTAGGTCTGCCAGTAGGACCCCTAGTACAGTGTATGTTAGGTCTGCCAGTAGGACCCCTAGTACAGTGTATGTTAGGTCTGCCAGTAGGACCCCTAGTACAGTGTATGTTAGGTCTGCCAGTAGGAACCCTAGTACAGTGTATGTTAGGTCTGTCAGTAGGACCCCTCGTACAGTGTATGTTAGGTCTGCCAGTAGGACCCCTCGTACAGTGTATGTTAGGTCTGTCAGTAGGACCCCTCGTACAGTGTATGTTAGGTCTGCCAGTAGGACCCCTAGTACAGTATATGTTAGGTCTGTCAGTAGGACCCCTAGTACAGTGTATGTTAGGTCTGTCAGTAGGACCCCTAGTACAGTGTATGTTAGGTCTGTCAGTAGGACCCCTAGTACAGTGTATGTTAGGTCTGCCAGTAGGACCCCTAGTACAGTGTATGTTAGGTCTGTCAGTAGGACCCCTAGTACAGTGTATGTTAGGTCTGCCAGTAGGACCCCTAGTACAGTGTATGTTAGGTCTGTCAGTAGGACCCCTAGTACAGTGTATGTTAGGTCTGTCAGTAGGACCCCTAGTACAGTATATGTTAGGTCTGTCAGTAGGACCCCTAGTACAGTGTATGTTAGGTCTGTCAGTAGGACCCCTAGTACAGTATATGTTAGGTCTGCCAGTAGGACCCCTAGTACAGTGTATGTTAGGTCTGCCAGTAGGACCCCTAGTACAGTTTATGTTAGGTCTGCCAGTAGGACCCCTAGTACAGTGTATGTTAGGTCTGTCAGTAGGACCCCTAGTACAGTGTATGTTAGGTCTGTCAGTAGGACCCCTAGTACAGTGTATGTTAGGTCTGTCAGTAGGACCCCTAGTACAGTGTATGTTAGGTCTGTCAGTAGGACCCCTAGTACAGTGTATGTTAGGTCTGCCAGTAGGACTCCTAGTACAGTATATGTTAGGTCTGTCAGTAGGACCCCTAGTACAGTGTATGTTAGGTCTGCCAGTAGGACCCCTAGTACAGTGTATGTTAGGTCTGTCAGTAGGACCCCTAGTACAGTGTATGTTAGGTCTGCCAGTAGGACCCCTAGTACAGTGTATGTTAGGTCTGCCAGTAGGACCCCTAGTACAGTGTATGTTAGGTCTGCCAGTAGGACCCCTAGTACAGTGTATGTTAGGTCTGCCAGTAGGACCCCTAGTACAGTGTATGTTAGGTCTGCCAGTAGGACCCCTAGTACAGTGTATGTTAGGTCTGCCAGTAGGACCCCTAGTACAGTGTATGTTAGGTCTGCCAGTAGGACTCCTAGTACAGTATATGTTAGGTCTGTCAGTAGGACCCCTAGTACAGTGTATGTTAGGTCTGCCAGTAGGAACCCTAGTACAGTGTATGTTAGGTCTGCCAGTAGGACCCCTCGTACAGTGTATGTTAGGTCTGCCAGTAGGACCCCTAGTACAGTGTATGTTAGGTCTGTCAGTAGGACCCCTAGTACAGTGTATGTTAGGTCTGCCAGTAGGACCCCTAGTACAGTGTATGTTAGGTCTGCCAGTAGGACCCCTAGTACAGTGTATGTTAGGTCTGCCAGTAGGACCCCTAGTACAGTGTATGTTAGGTCTGCCAGTAGGACCCCTAGGACAGTGTATGTTAGGTCTGTCAGTAGGACCCCTAGTACAGTGTATGTTAGGTCTGCCAGTAGGAACCCTAGTACAGTGTATGTTAGGTCTGCCAGTAGGACCCCTAGTACAGTGTATGTTAGGTCTGCCAGTAGGACCCCTAGTACAGTGTATGTTAGGTCTGCCAGTAGGACCCCTAGTACAGTGTATGTTAGGTCTGTCAGTAGGACCCCTAGTACAATGTATGTTAGGTCTGCCAGTAGGAACCCTAGTACTATGTATGTTAGGTCTGCCAGTAGGACCCCTAGTACAGTGTATGTTAGGTCTGTCAGTAGGACCCCTAGTACAGTGTATGTTAGGTCTGTCAGTAGGACCCCTAGTACAGTGTATGTTAGGTCTGCCAGTAGGACCCCTAGTACAGTGTATGTTAGGTCTGTCAGTAGGACCCCTAGTACAGTGTATGTTAGGTCTGCCAGTAGGACCCCTAGTACAGTGTATGTTAGGTCTGCCAGTAGGACCCCTAGTACAGTGTATGTTAGGTCTGCCAGTAGGACCCCTAGTACAGTGTATGTTAGGTCTGCCAGTAGGACCCCTAGTACAGTGTATGTTAGGTCTGCCAGTAGGACCCCTAGTACAGTGTATGTTAGGTCTGTCAGTAGGACCCCTCGTACAGTGTATGTTAGGTCTGCCAGTAGGACCCCTAGTACAGTGTATGTTAGGTCTGTCAGTAGGACCCCTAGTACAGTGTATGTTAGGTCTGCCAGTAGGACCCCTAGTACAGTGTATGTTAGGTCTGCCAGTAGGACCCCTAGTACAGTGTATGTTAGGTCTGCCAGTAGGACCCCTAGTACAGTGTATGTTAGGTCTGCCAGTAGGACCCCTAGTACAGTGTATGTTAGGTCTGTCAGTAGGACCCCTAGTACAGTGTATGTTAGGTCTGCCAGTAGGAACCCTAGTACAGTTTATGTTAGGTCTGCCAGTAGGACCCCTAGTACAGTGTATGTTAGGTCTGCCAGTAGGACCCCTAGTACAGTGTATGTTAGGTCTGCCAGTAGGACCCCTAGTACAGTGTATGTTAGGTCTGTCAGTAGGACCCCTAGTACAATGTATGTTAGGTCTGCCAGTAGGAACCCTAGTACTATGTATGTTAGGTCTGCCAGTAGGACCCCTAGTACAGTGTATGTTAGGTCTGCCAGTAGGACCCCTAGTACAGTGTATGTTAGGTCTGTCAGTAGGACCCCTAGTACAGTGTATGTTAGGTCTGCCAGTAGGACCCCTAGTACAGTGTATGTTAGGTCTGTCAGTAGGACCCCTAGTACAATGTATGTTAGGTCTGCCAGTAGGAACCCTAGTACTATGTATGTTAGGTCTGCCAGTAGGACCCCTAGTATAGTGTATGTTAGGTCTGTCAGTAGGACCCCTAGTACAGTATATGTTAGGTCTGTCAGTAGGACCCCTAGTACAGTGTATGTTAGGTCTGTCAGTAGGACCCCTAGTACAGTATATGTTAGGTCTGCCAGTAGGACCCCTAGTACAGTGTATGTTAGGTCTGCCAGTAGGACCCCTAGTACAGTTTATGTTAGGTCTGCCAGTAGGACCCCTAGTACAGTTTATGTTAGGTCTGCCAGTAGGACCCCTAGTACAGTGTATGTTAGGTCTGTCAGTAGGACCCCTAGTACAGTGTATGTTAGGTCTGTCAGTAGGACCCCTCGTACAGTGTATGTTAGGTCTGTCAGTAGGACCCCTAGTACAGTGTATGTTAGGTCTGCCAGTAGGACCCCTAGTACAGTGTATGTTAGGTCTGTCAGTAGGACCCCTAGTACAGTGTATGTTAGGTCTGTCAGTAGGACCCCTAGTACAGTGTATGTTAGGTCTGTCAGTAGGACCCCTAGTACAGTGTATGTTAGGTCTGTCAGTAGGACCCCTAGTACAGTGTATGTTAGGTCTGCCAGTAGGACCCCTAGTACAGTATATGTTAGGTCTGCCAGTAGGACCCCTAGTACAGTGTATGTTAGGTCTGCCAGTAGGACCCCTAGTACAGTGTATGTTAGGTCTGTCAGTAGGACCCCTAGTACAGTGTATGTTAGGTCTGTCAGTAGGACCCCTAGTACAGTGTATGTTAGGTCTGCCAGTAGGACCCCTAGTACAGTGTATGTTAGGTCTGCCAGTAGGACCCCTAGTACAGTGTATGTTAGGTCTGCCAGTAGGACCCCTAGTACAGTGTATGTTAGGTCTGCCAGTAGGACCCCTAGTACAGTGTATGTTAGGTCTGCCAGTAGGACCCCTAGTACAGTGTATGTTAGGTCTGCCAGTAGGACCCCTAGTACAGTGTATGTTAGGTCTGCCAGTAGGACTCCTAGTACAGTATATGTTAGGTCTGTCAGTAGGACCCCTAGTACAGTGTATGTTAGGTCTGCCAGTAGGAACCCTAGTACAGTGTATGTTAGGTCTGTCAGTAGGACCCCTCGTACAGTGTATGTTAGGTCTGCCAGTAGGACCCCTAGTACAGTGTATGTTAGGTCTGTCAGTAGGACCCCTCGTACAGTGTATGTTAGGTCTGCCAGTAGGACCCCTAGTACAGTATATGTTAGGTCTGTCAGTAGGACCCCTAGTACAGTGTATGTTAGGTCTGTCAGTAGGACCCCTAGTACAGTGTATGTTAGGTCTGTCAGTAGGACCCCTAGTACAGTGTATGTTAGGTCTGCCAGTAGGACCCCTAGTACAGTGTATGTTAGGTCTGTCAGTAGGACCCCTAGTACAGTGTATGTTAGGTCTGTCAGTAGGACCCCTAGTACAGTATATGTTAGGTCTGTCAGTAGGACCCCTAGTACAGTGTATGTTAGGTCTGTCAGTAGGACCCCTAGTACAGTATATGTTAGGTCTGCCAGTAGGACCCCTAGTACAGTGTATGTTAGGTCTGCCAGTAGGACCCCTAGTACAGTTTATGTTAGGTCTGCCAGTAGGACCCCTAGTACAGTGTATGTTAGGTCTGTCAGTAGGACCCCTAGTACAGTGTATGTTTGGTCTGTCAGTAGGACCCCTAGTACAGTGTATGTTAGGTCTGCCAGTAGGACCCCTAGTACAGTGTATGTTAGGTCTGCCAGTAGGACCCCTAGTACAGTGTATGTTAGGTCTGCCAGTAGGACCCCTAGTACAATGTATGTTAGGTCTGCCAGTAGGACCCCTAGTACAGTGTATGTTAGGTCTGCCAGTAGGACCCCTAGTACAGTGTATGTTAGGTCTGCCAATAGGACCCCTCGTACAGTGTATGTTAGGTCTGTAAGTAGGACCCCTAGTACAGTGTATGTTAGGTCTGCCAGTAGGACCCCTAGTACAGTGTATGTTAGGTCTGCCAGTAGGACCCCTAGTACAGTGTATGTTAGGTCTGCCAGTAGGACCCCTAGTACAGTGTATGTTAGGTCTGCCAGTAGGAACCCTAGTACAGTGTATGTTAGGTCTGTCAGTAGGAACCCCTAGTACAGTGTATGTTAGGTCTGTCATTAGGAACCCCTAGTACAGTGTATGTTAGGTCTGTCAGTAGGACCCCTAGTACAGTGTATGTTAGGTCTGCCAGTAGGACCCCTAGTACAGTGTATGTTAGGTCTGCCAGTAGGACCCCTAGTACAGTGTATGTTAGGTCTGCCAGTAGGACCCCTAGTACAGTGTATGTTAGGTCTGCCAGTAGGACCCCTAGTACAGTGTATGTTAGGTCTGCCAGTAGGACCCCTAGTACAGTGTATGTTAGGTCTGCCCGTAGGACCCCTAGTACAGTGTATGTTAGGTCTGCCAGTAGGAACCCTAGTACAGTGTATGTTAGGTCTCTCAGTAGGACCCCTAGTACAGTGTATGTTAGGTCTGCCAGTAGGACCCCTAGTACAGTGTATGTTAGGTCTGCCAGTAGGACCCCTAGTACAGTGTATGTTAGGTCTGCCAGTAGGACCCCTAGTACAGTGTATGTTAGGTCTGCCAGTAGGAACCCTAGTACAGTGTATGTTAGGTCTGCCAGTAGGACCCCTAGTACAGTGTATGTTAGGTCTGCCAGTGGTAAGTCAATAAGTGCAAATAACCTGGGCTTTTTCATCAACTCAGGAACTCAGGGCTGTATTAAAAAGGTGCATGTGATATTTATATGTAACAAAGGGATACACATTTATATGTGTATACCTACTGTATATACGGCTGTATCTGTGTAATTGGCTATGATTGACATTTAATGTACATTTTATTGCTCTGTGGTGCTTATTATCTCAAACACATTTCATTTATGTAGATGCCTACACAAAAACACACAGGGATTAATAGTACTTAGTGCCTTGTAAACAAGATAGACAGTAACATTTCCACCTGGAGTCTGAACCAATTCCCAATTGGCTCCAATTACATCTTGCTGACAATTAATTGTTGTTGAAGTGTTTTTATCTTTTATTTTGGTTAGTGTTCCAGCAACCTCACCCTATTACTTAAAGTGTTCCAGCTAACAAGTCTGCAGGGAAAAAATTATGATGCTGAAGGATGAATATTATTATTTTTTTATTTAGAAGACATAACCCCTTCACTGCTGAGGTTCTTGTAATACATTTCTTTAATACAAGTAATGTAAAACAAATATAATCACTGCGCTTCTCCATGTAAAGAGCATGCAGCTAGTGAAGGAAATGGCCATACAAATGTGCAAAACAGAAAGTGAATCCCTGCGCTTCTCCCATAGGGATAGCAATCAATGGGGAATATATATATATATGTATGGTGTAAATACCTATAAGAAAAAAGGAGACTTTTGGTATACATCCTTTGATCAAATGATGCCAAGCCTGCTAACCACGTCAAGGTAAGTCTCTTTAGCAGGTCCCTACGCTAAATGCATACTAGTGTTACAGTATGTGAAATAAGCCCAGAAGGGGTTAAAATATCAAAGCATATGCTTGTATAACCTAGTGCAATTAAAAACTGGTATATACCAGTACAGATACTCACATGTAAGTGAAGTGGAATAAGGGGACCTTGCTAGGAGATTATATACCTAGAAGAGGAGGGGCTGGCCTGCCACAAACTGCTCAATAAGCAGTTGCAGGTGATTGGCTAAATATATTCAATTACACCATAGTAGTGTTGCCCTCTAGGAGCCTGAGACCAAAAGTCTCCTTTTTTCTTATAGGTATTTACACACACACATATATATATATATATATATATATATATATATATATATTATTCCCCATTGATTGCTATCCCTATGGGAGAAGCGCAGGGATTCACTTTCTGCTTTAATACAAGTGTCTGAAACACTTTCAGAGAGCCCACAAAGAGGCAAGTTTACAATGAGTCACACAGGGGGTCTGAAATAAACACAGAGTTTAGTTAAATTTTAAAGATATTATAGTGATTTTAGGTTAAATGCTGCCAACGTTGCTATACTAACAGACTTCATGTTTCTTTTCTCAGGTATGCACAGTGTTACCTTTTTGTGTCTCTGCTATTAACGTTTGCTGTTCTGACAAGATTAGTAAATCCAACTGCTAACTTATACCTACAGTATATATTTAGAGACAGAGGGAGAGAAGTATCTGCAGGGGGCAAGCAGTATCCAGTCTTCCAAGGGGCCCATTTTAAGTGGCATTATGTGGAATTTGGAGTTAAACCACAGTTGAAAAGAAGTGGAAAGAGAAGTGGACAACAGCACACCTATTGGCCTTGGATTCATGAGTTGAACTGAATTGGAAAGGAGGACATCTTCTATAAAAAATATAACACATTTATCCTTATCCTAATGTCACTTTCCGTGCCCTACCATCACTCAGCTCTCAGCACTAAACTTGCACTAAAAAGTGGGAAAAAAGTGAAAGTGATACAGCGCTAATGCTTAAATAGAGGAAGTACTGTGAGTAATAAAGTGGTACCAAAAACCTTAAATATAAAGGCTAGGCTGCCTAGTAATGGGGATCTATTCGGATCACCAAAAACATACAGATAACAACACAATATACTGGCACCTGAAAATAAACCATATAACCCGAGGTGATATCTGACCAGAGGGTGGATACAGTCCTTAATGTCCAAAAAATCTCCAATAGGATCTTGATTGACCATTAAATAATTATTTTTTATGGGAAACGTACTCTCTTGTTTGTTAATTTTCTATGGACATTTGTTGTAGTGCTTTACCATTCCTCCTTTTTTAAAGGAAAAACCTAAAGTAATGGAGGATAAAGAGATTAGGTGTATCACAACCTACACCGGACAATGGCAGCAAGTGAAAAAAAATCCTAGGCAAACACTGGCATATACTCACCAGTGATGATGACCTCAAGTTGATACTCAGAGATAGCCCCACAGTGGTATGGCGGAGGTCAAGAAACTTAAAAGATATCCTTGTGCAAAGCCATTTCTCACGTCCAACCATAAGAGACACATGGCTTAAAACCACTGGCTGCTTTAAATGCCATGAATGTAAAGCCTGTGAATTCATTAAACAGGGAAAAACCTTCACGAACTGGGATAACACCAAAACATTTACACTTGACAGGTTCATTAACTGCAAGCCCAATGGTGTTATCTACCTGGCCACATGCCAGTGTGGTCTCAAGTACGTGGGAAAAACCACAAGACAATTGAAACGCATCCTCGAGCATATTGGCTCTATTAGGAATCCCCAGGATACACCAATATCTCGCCATGTGAGAACAAAACATGGGGGAGATCAGAAAGTACTCACATTTCAGGAAATTGATCATAAAGAGGCCAGTATATGTAAGGGCAACTGGGACAAACAGCTGCCCCAGAGGGAAGACAAATGGATATACACACTCCATACACAATTCCCCAATGGTCTAAATGAGGGTTTTATGTATACTCCCTTCCTCTGAGCAAAGACCTCACTTTCCTCTTGTGGAGGGTTTTTTCATAATTAAGCTAAGCACATCCAAAACACAAGGACGTGGAGAGGGAAGATACTTACCTTATCATCTTTCATCTGTCACTTCATTCATTTTTCAGTACCACAGCTTCCATGTTATAAGTGTCATCATAGCACTCCTCATTCAGAAACAATGGCTGTTTTTTGTATTACAAAAGGCACTATCCAAGCAGTAAGCCTTCACATATGCGTCCGAGTGGTTGCTATGGCAACCAAACGGTATAAAGGGGCAGTCTTGGATGCAGACACGCCCACCCCTGGAAGAAGTCGTCTGTATCGACGAAACGTACGTCGGGTAGCAGGCACGGCTTGTGCCAGCTTTTTTAAATATATAAAACTATTTATTGGATTTCCTGCTATATATTCTTTTATATGCACTTCATTTCTGGATCCCGAGTTCTAGGCAGAACGTACAGCAATGGTCAATTAGCTTTTTCAATTTGTATATATGTTTACCCATACATACTGAGATATATGGCTTCTCAGAGCACAATGCAAATGCCAAACACCAAGGGCTAAAGAGGTGACTCGTGCATACAATTCTGCAATTGATCTCTGCATAAGTAAACATCTGTTCCTGAGCCATACATCATATAAATAGAAGTGTTTCTAAATGCTGACTCACCACATACAGCAGGCCAAAAGGAGGTAGACAGAGTCTTGAAAATTAACCGCTATACCCCATCTACTTACGGATACTATAAAAACACTGTACTGGGACCAACACTCAACGTAAACAGTTGCCAACTTAGCGCTATATCAAGCCATGTTAATACATAAGCACCGTTATACATACTGACCAGGGAAACACACGCTTCCATCGCTGATCCCAAGTAACAACAGAGTGACTACAGGTTTAAAACAATTGCACTAGTAAAGCGGAGCGGCACGAACGAAGTCGCTCCCAATGCTTGTATACTCACGGGCACCCTCCCTACTGCAAAACTCACTCTGTGGCAAAAGTCTACTGACTAATATTGGACACTAAGGGTTCAACACAAGAGTTCCACGTTATCTCACTGCCGAGCGCTCCACCGGTATTACACACTACAGTCAACGGGTGCTAACAGGGTGGCTCATCAGTATAAACAAACCGGCGGGTATAGGACATTGCTAGGTGAGAAACGAGCAAGTAAATGACCAAAGTCTCTAAAACCTGTCATGTGGATATAAGATCTCTGGATAAGCTCTATGCAGCACAGTCTGACTCACCCAAATAATGTGGTGTGACATAAAGAAAGAGACTTATACCAAACCACTATAACTACCCGGTAGAAAACACTCGCTGACATTTACAGCGAACAAAGTGTTAAACAAACCTAAGGGCTCCGTGTTATTCTTTTCCTTTGCTGAGCGCTCAACTGGGATCGCACACAGCGCAGCCTGACTGCTGCAAGCCCGGCGACTCATCAGTACACGCAAACAGACGGCTACAGAACACTAAGGCCTCGGGCATGGTGCTCTGCCTCGCCTGCTCAAACTGGAGCTTTTTTGTGTCCTGGCAGGCGAGGTAGTGAGCGCGCTTTGGGGGCAGTGCATAGGCGGGGCAGAGGCAGGCCGGAGGCGTGTCAGGAGGTGTCAGGAGGTGGATCGGAGGTGGGGCAGGAGGCGGGGCTAGTCCCTCACTCCCATTGGATGTGAGCGGTCACGTGACCGCTCCTCCGCTTCCCTGAGCAGCAAATTTTAAATTTGTCTGTCTTGCCAAAATACATGAGCCTCCGCACGCATCCGCACGCTGCTAAAGCCGCGCTGATGACAGATGCAGGGGGTAAGTGCATCTGCTCAGCGCGGCTCAGCAAGGCTCACCCTACTATGTCCCAGGCCTAACACTTGTTGAAGCAGCAAATATTTTATTGCAGTCAGCAGGAATTACTAAGATTACACAAGATCTCTGTACAGGTACCCAATTACAACATGATACAAGATCTGCCAAGAGGACATAAGATCTCTGTTTAAGCTCTATCACAGCACAGTATGACACACTTACACACTATGGTGTGGAATAAATGAAGAGACTTACACCAAACTACTATACCCACTTGGTAGCAAATACTTCCTGACAACTACAGCAAACTAAGTGGGATGGAGTCAGGATCCCGTGAGAGCAGTGCAGTGCAGTCTCTGTGGTTTGAGAGGTGAGAGGTGAGGAGTCTGCCAGAATCCTTGGTTGCAAACCGGAACGCAGCCGAGTGGAGGGAGAGACTCTGATATACTCTGATACACCTAACCGGAGAAGTTATGCTGTGAGAGAGCCCTCCTCATCCGGAGCAAACACAGGAGGCACAACACAAGCTGCGGACGGCATCCTCATGACGTATTGATACGCATGTATTCATGTGAGTACATGTGAGTAACCATTCACTTGTTTTTAGTGCAGGCTAATCAGCCGGTTTTGTTAGGCTTGTTGAAGCCGTTTTTTAAATAAATTTGTGACCCCCTTCTTTGCTATTGTTCATTCCTTGTCTGGGGGCTCGTGGAGTTCGGGTGATTCTGGGAATCACGAAATCCCACGAGACAAAGGAAGTACCCAGGGGATTCGTGGTATATAAGAACAGAAAGGGAATAAAGCACAGATTGTTTCCACTGTACCCTGAAAGAAACACTCCTGTAAGTGTATTCAGTCCACACTGGGGAATTGGTATTAAGGGGTTAACATCAAACATCAGTAGTACTGCGCAATGGTGTACCCTTCTATCAATTTCAGGTGTATTGAAGAGCAGCAGCAGTGAAGAAAAACTACAGCCATCCACTTCAAGTTATGGACTTTGAGACACTTTTTAAAGATTGGATTGTTTCATATGGACACAGTGACCCTTAAGCGCCAGGTATCCTCCTTTCATTTTCACAGTCTTATATGCAAATTGAGATATTTGCTTTGTGGGAAGCCTATGGCAGCTTTGACCTCTTGTTAATCACAATTGGTATTTGTTTTTTCACGTGTATGTCACACATTAATAGGTTTAGCGCTTGAGTTAGGGTATCACACTTTTTTAATCCATTTACAGCAAACTAAGTGTTAAACAACCACAGGGCTCCATGTTATCCCTTTGCCGAGTGCTAAACTAAGCCCACAGAGAGTGCAGCCTGACTGCTGTAAGCACGGGGTGTCAGTAGGGTTGCCAGGTGTCCGGTTTTCACCCGGACAGGCCGGTAATTACGTTGCCTGTCCGGTATAAAATCGGAGGTAATACTGGACACATATATGTCCGGTATTACCATTTTGCGGTGGCGGAGGGCAGCGGCAGCGCAAGCGGGAGGGCGGCGCGAGGGAAGGCAGTGCAGAGAGTACTGAGACTGGGGGCGGGCAGGAGCACTCGTGTGTCTGTCTGTGTGCAGCCTGTCCCTGATTGGAGGAGCGGAGAGCCAATCAGAGGAAAGCGGGTGCGGAGCCCACACCCCGGTAGCCAAGAGAAGTCTGTGTGGCTGTCCTACCAGGCAATAACAGGTAAGGACACATATTGGGGGATGGGGGGCCAGGGTGAGATGGTGACAGGATGGGGGGGGTGAGATGGTAAGAGGATGGGGGGGCCAGGGTGAGATGGTGGCAGGATGGGGGGCCAGGGTGAGATGGTGACAGGATGGGGGGGCCAGGGTGAGATAGTGACAGGATGGGGGGGGTCAGGGTGAGATGTGACAGGATGGGGGGACCAGGGTGAGATGTGACAGGATGGGGGGCAGGGTGAGATGGTGAGAGAATGGGGGGCAGGGGGAGATGGTGAGAGGATGGGGGGGCAGGGTGAGATGGTGAGAGAATGTGGGGGTCAGGGTGAGATGGTGACAGGATGGGGGGCAGGGTGAGATGGTGACAGGGTGGGGGGCCAGGGTGAGATGGTGACAGGATGGGGGGCCAGGGTGAGATGGTGACAGGATGGGGGGGCCAGGGTGAGATGGGCGGAGGGCAGCGTGAGATGGTGACAGGATGGGAGGGCCAGGGTGAGATGGTGACAGGATGGGGGGCAGGGTGATATGGTGACAGGGTGGGGGGCCAGGGTGAGATGGTGACAGGATGGGGGGGCCAGGGTGAGATGGGGGGAGGGCAGGGTGAGATGGTGACAGAATGGGGGGCCAGGGTGAGATGGTGACAGGATGGGGGCAGGGTGAGATGGTGACAGGATAGGGGGCCAGGGTGAGATGGTGACAGGATGGGGGGCCAGGGTGAGATGGTGAGAGGATGGAGGGGCAGGGTGAGATGGTGAGAGGATGGGGGGGCAGGGTGAGATGGTGAGAGGATGGGGGGAAGAGGGTGAGATGATGAGAGGATGGGGGATCAGGGTGAGATGTGACAGGATGGGGGGGCCAGGGTGAGATGGTGAGAGGATGGGGGGGGGGGGCAGGGTGAGATGGTGAGGGGATGGGGGGCAGGGTGAGATGGTGACAGGATGAGGGGGCCAGGGTGAGATGGTGACCGGATGGGGGGGGCAGGGTGAGATGGTGACAGGATGGGGGGGCCAGGGTGAGATGGTGACCGGATGGGGGGGGGCAGGGTGAGATGGTGACAGGATGGGGGGGGCAGGGTGAGATGGTGACAGGATGGGGGGGGGCAGGGTGAGATGGTGACCGAATGGGGGGGGCAGGGTGAGATGGTGACAGGATGGGGGGCCAGGGTGAGATGGTGACAGGATGGGGGGGCCAGGGTGAGATGATTGGGGGAAGGGTAAGATGATAATGGGGGCGAGGGGAATAAGATGGTGATGGGGGCCAGCCTGGGGAGATGAGATCATGATGATGGGGGATATTTTAAATGTATTGGGGAGGTGGGGTATATTTTAAATGTATTGGGGAGGTAGGGGTATATTTTAAATCTATTGGAGAGGTGGGGGTATATTTTAAATGTATTGGGAGTTGGGGGTATATTTTAAATGTATTGAGAGGTTGGGGTATATTTTAAATGTATTGGGGAGGTGGGGGTATATTTTAAATGTATTGGGGAGGTGGGGGTATTTTTTAAATGTATTTGGGGGAGGTTGGGGTATTTTCTAATGTATTTGGGGGGCGTGGTGGTATTTTTTATATGCATTTGTGGGGCGTGTTTTTTTTTATATGTGTTCGGGGGGGGGGGCATGGGGGTGTCCAATATTTTTGGACAAGCCACCTGGCAACCCTACTTGTCAGTATAAACAAACGGACGGCTACAGGATATTAACACTGGTTAAAGCAGCAAGTATTTTACCACAGTCAGCAGGATCTACTAAGATGACATAAGATCTCTGTACAAGCACCGTATAAAACAACATGTAGTTAACACCTAAATGTGGAGCGAATAAATAATAAAATAAAAAAGATTCACATTTAAGTGTCATAACACATATGTGCTGCAAGAAATGATTTAAGGCATATGGAGAAAGGATAGGAACCAGCGAAACATAGCTGAGCACCAGCTCTAAGCAAGCACATAGTGCACATCTGAACCAAGCGAGTTCTATTAAACTCTCTAAGCAACTGCTGTGTATGGAACATATATGCCATACACAGAGAATAGTTAATCACCATAGATCTCACTAGTGGCTGCTATACCCTGAACCCCTCTCTCTATCAGTAGGTGTACATGATATAGACGTCTCTGCCAGCCTATACAAACATACCACTGCTCATACGAAGTTTATGTGGCGTTTGATTAATTAAGATTTGGTCTTGTCACGCAACAAGACATCTCAATTTGGCAATACCTATCTCACCGGCAACAAGACTGCTCTGATCCGGTGCATATACACAAAGAGTAACAGAGATACTGGTAAACTATTTTCTTGGGCATATAAATAACCACTTTCTGACCCTCCAAACAAAAGATCTATTTACCAACGTGAGTTACTGTGGTTCCATGCACTATTAAATACAAGGAATACTAAGCAAGGAAACCATTTTTTAATTTAAAATTCTGAAAAATCTAAAATTATATAGACATTTGGTCTTAATAAAATGTAATCTTTTAACAGACTCAGTGTGAGCATCATTGGACCTATATATTTTTACTTCATGGTCTGTTGTGCACCAATATTAGGGATTTCTGCAATTGGCAAGTACCCTCCAAATACGAACCACTTTTTTCTGACATTTTGTCTATCTCCCTGGTAGCACACAACCTCCATACGACTCCCCTGCTATAACAGTGTTTGGTGCGAGGTACTCCAACTCATTCCCTCTCAAATCCCTATACTCACACATATATTGAACTCCTACCTCAGCTCTGTTACTTTTCTCTCCTCCTTCAACCATGCAACACCTGTTCTAAAGAGCAACAGATACACCTTTACTAAAAAAACAGCAAGTGTGTCTCGGTCTCTCCAACTATCCCCATGTGTCCCTCATGCCTTTTGTCTCTAAGCTCCATGAACGCCTTGCATTCTCTTGCTTGCTCCATTTTCTTGCCTCCTATATTCTTTCTTATATCCTCTACAATCTGGCTTCTGCACTGCTCATGCCAGTGAAACAGCCTTCTACAAAATAACTAATGACATCCATGCTGCCAAAGACCAAGGTCTTTACACCCTTCTTATATTAGTTGACCTCTCTGCAGCCTTTGATACTGTGCACCACCCTCTTATCCTTCATATTTCCCTGCTCTTGATATACGTAGTTCTTTCCTGGATTTTCTCTTAACTCTCCCATCGTACTTTCAGTGTCTCATTTACTAACACATCCTCCTCCTCTGTCGATCTCTCTGTGGGTATACCAGAGGCGTCTGTCCTGGGACCTCTTCTTCTCATTTCTCTTTACACACTCTCTTTAGGTGACCGTAGCACATTTCGTGGGTTTAAATATCACCCCTATGCTTATGACATACACTTTTACCTTTTAATCCCAGATCATACAGCTCTTGTACAGACCAAAGTCTCTGAACATCTCTCCTCTATATAATCATGGATGGATATCCACTTACTCAAACTTAACATGTCAAAGATGGAGCTCCTCATACTTCCTCCCAAGCCTGGCCCTCCTGCCCCACTACTGTTTGCAGAGCTATCATACATCCAGTACCATAAGCATGCTGCCTAGGTGTCTCTTTGGACTCCTCCCCCACATTCTCCTCTAACATTAAAAATATAGCTAAAACCTGTCAATGTTTCCTCTGTAACATTACAAAGATACGCCCTTTCCTCTGTTGCTCTACTTCTCTAACTCTAACACAGGCCCTCATTCTCTCCCGTCTTAACTATAGCAACCTTCAACGGTCTGGGATACCATCCGCGCACCTGTCTCCCGTACAATCTATCTAAAACACTGTGGCTAGAATCACTTTACGGTCTCCAAAATCTGTCTCAGCGTCTCTCTTGCTGAAATCTCTCTATGTCTTCCTATTAAATCCTTTATCACTTACAACATTCTTCTCCTCACTTTGCTGCCCCTCCTCACATCTCAGCCCTAATTTTTTGCTATACACATGCCTGACTCTTGCGTACTGCTCAAGGATGTCTTCTGTCTGGACCTTTTGCATCTAAAGCCCTCTCCAACACCTGAAACCTCCCCCCCCTCACTGCTTTTATGTCTGAAGTGCTAATTCCCATTATCTGTTATATTATTACAGTGTGCCATGTGTATTTCTGCTGTTAGGTGCTATGTACTGTATATAGTTACATAGTAGATGAGGTTGAAAAAAGACGTAGGTCCATCAAGTTCAACCTATGCTAAATTTAGACAACAGATAGTTTATCCTATATCTATACTTACTTATTGATCCAGAGGAAAGCAAACAAAAAAAAACCATTAAGGGGAAAAATTAATTCCTTCCTGACTCCAAGAATTGGCAATCGGATTAAACCCTGGATCAACATCCTTCCCATTTATACTTATTTGGTATATCCCTGTATACCTTTCCCATCTAAAAAGATGTCCAACCTTTTTTTGAACAAATGTATTGTATCTGCCATCACAGTCTCCATGGGTAATGAATTCCACATTTTAACTGCCCTTACTGTAAAGAACCCTTTCCTTTGATGCTGGTGAAATTTCCTTTCCTCCGTTGCTGGTGAAATCTCCTTTCCTCCAACCTTAAGGGATGGCCCCGAGTCCTTTGTACTGCCCGTGGGATGAATAGTTCTTTTGAAAGCTCTTCGTATTGTCCCTGAATATATTTGTATAAAGTTATCATATCCCCTCTTAGACGCCTCTTTTCTCATGTAAATAACTCTAATTTAGTTAGCCTCTCCTCATAAGTTAGAATGTCCATCCCCTTTATTAAATTGGTGGCTCTTCTCTGCACTCTCTCTAGTTCCATAATGTCTTTTCTTAGGATTGGTGCCCAAAATTGTACTCCATATTCAAGGTGTGGTCTTACTAATGCTTTGTAATGGGGCATAATTATGTTTACTTCCCTTCCATCCATTGTCCGTTTGATGCAAGATAAGATCTTGTTTGCCTTTGCAGCTACTGCATGACATTGGGCACTATTGCTAAGCCTGCAGTCTACAAGCACTCGTAAATCCTTCTCCATCAAGGATTCCCCCAATATATCTCCATTTAATTTGTAAGTCGCCTTTTTATTCTTGCATCCCATATGCATAACCTTACATTTATCTGTATTAAACCTCATCTGCCATTTACCTGCCCACGTTTCCAGTCTCTCCAAGTCCTTCTGAAGAGAAATTACATCCTGATCTGATTCTATTACCTTACACAATTTAGTATCATCAGCAAAGATGGAGACTTTGCTCTCGATCCCAACCTCAAGGTCATTAATAAACAAGTTAAAAACCAGGGGTCCCAGTACTGATCCCTGAGGTATTCCACTCACGACTTTAACCCAACCTGAAAAAGGTCCATTTATGACAACCCTCTGTTGTCTATCCTTTAACCAGTTTTCAATCCAGGTGCATATATTATTAGAGTCCAATTTTCTTTATTTTGTACACCAACCTCTTGTGTGAAACTGTATCAAAAGCCTTTGCAAAATCTAAGTAGACCACATCAACTGCATTATCCTGGTCTAAATTCCTACTTGCCTCCTCAAAGAAACAAATAAGGTTAGTTTGGCAAGATCTATCCTTCATAAATCCATGCTGACTATTACTAATAATTTTGTTTTCCATTAGGTATTCCTGAATATTATCCCGTATTAAACCTTGAAGTAGTTTCCCTACTATTGAAGTCAGGCTTACAGGTCTGTAATTTCCCGGTTGTGAAATTTCCCGGTTGTGATCTAGCTCCCTTTTTAAATATAGGCACCACATCTGCTTTACGCCAATCTTGTGGTACTGAGCCTGTGGAAATGGAGTCCTTGAATATTAAATATAATGGTTTTTCTATTACTGAGCTTAACTCCTTGAGAACTCTTGGATGTATGCCATCGGGGCCAGGTGCCTTATTTACTTTAATTTTTTCAAGTCGCTTATGAACTTCTTCCTCAGTTAACCAATTGTTCATTAATATGGTGGTTGTGGCTTCCTCCTGCGGCACTACTATTGAATTTGATTCTTCCCTGGTAAACACAGAGGCAAAGAATGTGTTTAATACCTCTGCTTTTTCCTTATCTCCAATAATCTGCCTACCCATCTCACACTGAAAGGGCCCTATATTTTAATTTCTCATTTTTTTGTTATTAAGGTACTTAAAAAACGTTTTAGGGTTGACCTTACTTTCTATTGCAATCCTTTTTTCATTATCCATTTTTGCTAATTTGATTGCCCTTTTGTAATTTTTGTTACATTCCTTATAATTCTGATATTATGTCTCTGTCCCTTCTGACTTAAAGAATCTAAACGCCTTCCTCTTCTTGTCCATTTCCTCCCCTACCTGTTTATTTAGCCACATTGGTTTTGACTTATTTCTTTTATACTTATTACCCAAGGGTATACACTGATAAGTGTGCTTTTCTAACAATGTTTTAAAGACTGACCATTTATCTTCTACATTTTTCCCTGCAAAAACATCATCCCATTGTATTACTACTAGATTAGACCTCAGTTTATTAAAATCTACCTTTCTAAAGTTTAAGGTCTTTGTTGAACCCAAGTAATCTGTTTTTTGATAATTTATTTCAAATGAGACCATGTTATGATCACTGTTACCCAAATGTTCCAGGACTTGAATATTTGTTATTACTTCAAAATTGTTTGATATGACCAAATCCAGAACTGCCCCTCTCATGGTTGGTTCCTCAATAATTTTGGTCATATAATTGTCTTTAAGCACCCCCAAAAACCTCTTCCCTTTTGTTGTAACGCTAATCTCATTGCCCCAGTCTATGTCTGGATAATTAAAATCCCTCATTATGCAAACATGACCCAGTTTTGATGCCTTCTCCATTTGTAAAAGTATTTTAGCTTCCTCAATCTCACAGATATTTGGTGGTTTATAGCATATTCCCACAAACATTTTCTTTATACTTTTATCTCCACTGCTAATTTCTATCCACAAAGTCTCTACATTTTCATCATTCCCTTCATAGACATCATCCCTTATAATAGATTTTAGATCCGGTTTAACATATAAACATAGTCCACCTCCACTTCTATTTGTTCGATCCTTCCGAAAAAGAGAATAACCCTTTAAATTAACTGTCCAGTCATGAGTTTCATCCCACCATGTTTCAGTAATGCCTATGATATCATACTGCTCCCTTGCAGCTATTAATTCAAGCTCCCCCATTTTATCTGTCAGGCTTCTTGCATTAGCAAGCATGCATTTAAGGTTTTTTTCAGCCTGTACTATTATCTTATCTGCTCCTTCCTTTCTGCTCCCACTTGGTTTAATCTTTAGAAGTTTTCTAGTATTATCTGTATTTACTATGGGTGTCTCACTGCTTGTCAATCTCGTACTTGCCCCACCTTGTATCCTCATCTATTCCATTTAGTTCATTATCTGTTTCATTTCCCTCCCCCCTCCTTCCTAGTTTAAAATCTCCTCCAACCTTTTTAGCATTCTCCCCCCTAGCACAGAAGATCCCTCTTCAGTGAGGTGCAATCCGTCCCTAGAATATAGATGTCACCTCTCAGAAAAGGAATCAGAATGCTCTAAAAACCCAAACCCCTCCTTCCTGCACCACTTTCTTAGCCATGCATTAACCTCCCTGATCTCTGACTGTCTCCCTGCGGTAGCGCATGGCACTGGTAGTATTTCAGAAAATACTACCTTGGAGCTCCTTGCCATAAGCTTTTGGCCTAGATCCCTGTAATCATTTTTTAGGACCCCCCATCTTTCTCTAACTTTGTCATTGGTGCCAACGCGTACCAAGACCGCCGGGTCAATCCCAGCCCCCCCCAACAATCTGTCTACCCAATCCGCAATGTGCCGAACCTGAGCACCCGGGAGACAACAAACTGTTCGGTTCATGCGGTCCCGGCAACAGATTGCCCTATCTACCTTCCTAATAATGGGGTCCCCTACCACCACAATCTTTCTTTGTATCTGAGCATCCTGAGTCCCCACTGTGCTGGAGGAACTATTCCCCTGGCTGCTAGAGGAATCAGTCTCCCCCAGCCTTGCCATTTCTGCCCTGACACTCCCAATATCTTCACTCAACATGGCAAATCTATTGGGATGTGTCAGCTCAGAAACGACCTGCCTCTCCCTTTTGCCCCTGCTTCCCCTTCTAACTGTCACCCAGCTACCTACCTGCTCCTCACTAACAGCAACCAAGATACCTATCTGCTCCCCACTAACTGCGCCACCATCTGCACCACTAGCCAAAGTAAAGGCCTGTTCAGTGAGCTCTAATTCCCTTTGAAGATTGCCAATGTCCCTCAATATTGCAAGTTTCCGCTTCAGATCAGCAATCTCTGACTCTAAAGAGACCACCTGCTCACACTTCTCACAGCGGTATGCTCCTTGGAACAGCTGCTCCAGGTGCACATACATGTGGCAAGATGTGCATTGAGTGGCATTTTTAATCCTGCTCATTCTAGCAACTATGAAGTTTATAAGTACTAACAGTAAACTGTACTTCAATAAACTATACCTTGTTTAACCGCTTCCTTGTTCAAACTGCTTCTGGTACATAGAGGATGCTATATAAATACATATATACATACAGTACATAAACTGAATTAACATCATGAAAATATCTTAAATTACAAAGATGTAAACCTTTAAATGCACTAAATGTTGCTCCCCTGATCTCGTGTGGTGGATTAGACAAAACACACACACAGAAGCATTGAGTTGTGTAAATGTAGTTAGCAAATGTTAATCTGATTCATGCCCCTTATACTGGGCCACTTAAACAAATAAGCAAACACTGATAGGACATGATGACTAATTCCCACATTTCCAGAACCCACCTGTACGTTATTGTGCATCTTCTGCACCATGCTGTTTCACCACTAGAGGGAAGCGGTTTACTGTGATATACCAAACAATACATTTTTTGAAATCCTTAATACTCTACATTAGATTTTTCAATTTCACATGACATTAAATACATTCTTATGTTTCTATAGCATCCCTAGACTTTTTCTTTAATCTTATTCTTAATATAACATGTACTTTATATTGATTATTCTTTTCTGAATGTAATTAATATAACACATGCAATGTTTCCAAAGTACAATCCAAGGGAAAGATTTAATGATAGTAGCAGCGCCCCCAGACTGCACGGTTCTAGAGGTGCTCTGTTCTGTAATTGATACAATATTGATATACAGTTAGATATTCTCTCTAAAATGTCCAGTGGTTACTGTATGTGTGTGGATACGACTACACCTAAAAATAAAACATAGCCTCCAATTACTTTTAAAGGGGTTATTTGAAAATTATATTTCTTATTCAATGTCTGTAGCACAGGGTTTATCACAAATTTTTAAAACTTTTTGTGTACCCAGCTTTACCATTTTGCTTGAATGGATTTTGCTCTCTGTATTACAGATTAGCGCTG
The DNA here is from genome assembly GCF_040206685.1 of Ascaphus truei. Classification (NCBI taxonomy): domain Eukaryota; kingdom Metazoa; phylum Chordata; class Amphibia; order Anura; family Ascaphidae; genus Ascaphus; species Ascaphus truei. The sequence continues at coordinate 48,072,743 of NC_134495.1, forward strand.
TTACTTTCTTAATGATGCTTTGTTTATTTAATGCACCTAAATCCATCCTCCTAACCACTGATGCAGCCACATCAAGGGCAATGTCTGATGAGTCTCCAGTTATCACTCAGATGAGATGAGAGTCACAGGAAGCAGAAGGTAAAGAAAACTCTTCTCATATATCACTCAGGCAGAACATTGAGAGCAATTCAGTCTAAGATTCCTCACCAGCAATGAACTCTCTCTTCCTTATTTCACTGCTTCTAGGTAAGTAGATAGTTACATTATTTACTCCTATGTTTGGCCAGGTGCTGCCTACTTTAGCTCAGAAATGTCATATTCACTCTGTGAGATCAGTCAGTGATGAGCACTAGTATAAAGTAAATTGTTATACAGAACCGTGTGTCTTCCACACTGGCTGCTACTGCTCCCGCCTGTCCCAAACTTTTCTAACTAAATGTTGAAACCATTCACATCACCATTATCCAGCTTTTTCTTTCCCTCATCAACATTTTAATGGAAAGCCCAACAATAAAGATCTCCCCATTCATCGTCGGTTATTGTTTTGTCTTTTATTCCTAGTGGTGGGAACATCCCATTGCCAAGTTTTTCAGCCTCGATTTATCAACGTGATGGAGGGAGACCCGGTAATTATCCCATGTCAGCAGAATGCAACTAACAAGGAAACAATGTTCTGGTACAAAAAGCCACTGGATGGGAGGTTTGAGTTTCTTGCAAGTGGATTTGATGACACTAAACAGGCCGGAACATTTACAATGACAATAGAGTCCAACAAGAGATCCACCAGCCTGAACAGAAGCCACGCGGAGCCTGGAGATGCTGCCACATATTACTGTGCAGTGAGGGACACAGTGGTATCAGCTGGTAGAGCAGCAGCTCAGAAACTAAAGACATTCACAGCTCACAAGTTCTGGCCAAGAAAAGGAAACATCTGTCTATATGAATTTAACATATGGTTCCGCCTTCATTATATAGAGACTGGTGCTGCTATGTAATGTGTTTTACATTCGTCTGGTGTGGCCAATACACTGTATTCAAAATATTTAATATTTTATTTGGAACATGCACATCCACTTTGGTTTTGATAGTTTTGCGCACAAGGAGACAAGGACAAATACATTTGTTTTAAAATACTTTGTAAATATGTTTTTACTCCACTACTACAGATAGAAACATCAAATCTGACAGCAGAGAAGAACCACATGACTTACACAGTCTGCTCATTTTACCAGCTACCAGGCCACATTTGATCCTTGGTTTTCTTTTAAATTTAATATAGTTCGATGTCTATCCAAACCCTTTTTAAATTATTTTACTGTAATAGCCCCCTGTTATAGCACTGCTTTTTCTCTGTTGCATACTTCTCTCTTGCCCCTTGTTCAAACCCTTTTATGTATTTGAGAGTTGCTATTAATCATATCCCACTCCATTCCATCCCCTCTGAGCCGTACATATTAAGGTCCATCTGTTTTTTCCTTCACAAGTTTTATTATGTGTAGACTGTGCACAATTTTTGAGCAATGTTCTCCAGAAATGAACAGACTTCTCCAAGTGAGGTCTCACCAGTGATCTATTATGTGGCATCACTACCAGGGCCGGTTTAAGGTATTTGGTGCTCTAGGCGAACCTTCAGCCGTGCGCACCCACCCCCCTACCCCCCCTTTTAAAATGTTCCCCATAATGTCAGAATCCATTGTATGTTGGTTGGACTTGCCCCGACCCGATATCAATTTCTCTCTCTCCACCCCACCTCTCTATCTCTCCCCCAATTTCTCTCTTTCCACCTCTATCTCTTTCCCTCCACGTCTCTATCTCTCCCCCCCACCACTTTCTCCACCCCTCCCACAACCTCTTTCCCACCACCTCTTTCTCCCGCCCTCCCACCACCTCTTTCTCCCCCCTACCCACTTTCCCCCCCACCGCTTTCTCTCCTTTCCTCTCCCCTCCCCACCTTACATAGTTACATAGTTACATAGTAGATGAGTTTGAAAAAAGACGTAGGTCCATCAAGTTCAACCTATGCTAAATTTAGACAACAGATACTTTATCCTATATCTATACTTACTTATTGATCCAGAGGAAGGCAACCAAAAATCCCCATTAAGGGAAAATTTAATTCCTTCCTGACTCCAAGAATTAGCAATCGGATTAATCCCTGGATCAACATCCTTCCCATGTATACTTATTTGGTATATCCCTGTATACCTTTCCCATCGAAAAAGATGTCCAACCTGTTGCTGGTGAAATTTCCTTTCCTCCAACCAGTCCTTTGTATTGCCCGTGGGATGAATAGTTATTTTGAAAGCTCGTTGTATTGTCCCTGAATATATTTGTATATAGTTATCATATCCCCTCTTAGACACCTCTTTTCTAATGTAAATAAATCTAATTTAGCTAGCCACTCCTCATAATTTAGAATGTCCACCCCCTTTATTAATTTGATGGCTCTTCTCTGCACTCTCTCTAGTTCCATAATGTATTTTCTTAGGATTGGAGCCCAAAATTGTACTCCATATTCAAGGTGTGGTCTTACTAATGCTTTGTAAAGGGGCATAATTATGTTTACTTCCCTTCCATCCATTGCCTGTTTGATACAAGATAAGATCTTGTTTGACTTTGCAGCTACTGCATGACATTGGGCATTATTGCTATGCCTGCAGTCTACAAACACTCCTAAATCCTTCTCCATCAAGGATTCCCCCAATATATCTCCATTTAATTTGTAAGTTGCATTTTTATTCTTGCATCCCAAATGCATAACCTTACATTTATCTGTATTAAACCTCATCTGCCATTTACCTGCCCACATTTCCAGTCTCTCCAAGTCCTTCTGAAGAGAAATTGCATCCTGCTCTGATTCTATTACCTTACACAATTTAGTATCATCAGCAAAGATGGAGACTTTGCTCTCGATCCCAACCTCAAGGTCATTAATAAACAAGTTAAAAAGCAGGGGTCCCAGTACCGATCCCTGAGGTACTCCACTCACGACTTTAGCCCAACCTAAAAAAGTTCCATTTATGACAACCCTCTGTTGTCTGTCCTTTAACCAATTTTCAATCCAGGTGCATATATTATTACTGAGTCCAATTTTCTTTATTTTGTACACCAACCTCTTGTGTGAAACCGTATCAAAAACCTTTGCAAAATCTAAGTAGACCACATCAACTGCATTACCCTGGTCTAAATTCCTACTTACCTCCTCAAAGAAACAAATAAGGTTAGTTTGGCCTGATCTATCCTTCATAAATCCATGCTGACTATTACTAATAATTTTGTTTTCCATTAGGTATTCCTGAATATTATCCCGTATTAAAACTTCAAGTAGTTTCCCTACTATTGAAGTCAGGCTTACAGGTCTGTAATTTCCCGGTTGTGATCTACTGTAGCTCCCTTTTTAAATATAGGCACCACATCTGCTTTACACCAATCTTGTGGTACTGAGCCTGTGGAAATGGAGTCCTTGAATATTAAATATAATGGTTTTGCTATTACTGAGCTTAACTCCTTGAGAACTCTTGGATGTATGTCATCGGGGCCAGGTGCCTTATTTACTTTAATTTTTTCAAGTCGCTTATGAACTTTTTCCTCAGTTAACCAATTGTTCATTAATATGGAGGTTGTGGCTTCCTCCTGCGGCACTACTATTGAACTTGATTCTTCCCTGGTAAACACAGAGGCAAAGAATTTGTTCAATACCTCAGCTTTTTCCTTATCTCCAATAATCTGCTTCCCATTTCACACTGAAAGGGTCCTATATTTTCTTTTCTAATTTTTTTGTTATTAAGGTACTTAAAGAACTTTTTAGGGTTGACCTTACCTTCTATTGCAAACCTTAATCTCTCTCCTTCCCCACCTCTCTCCCTCACATCCCTCTCAAGCCCGCCATCCCTCACCCCTCCCCCATCTCCCATCTATCTCTCTCTCTCTCCCCTGCCCTCCTCTCTCTCCCACCCTCTCTCACCCTCCCACACCTCTTTCTTCCCCCACATCTCTCTCTCCCAGCTCTTTCTCTCTTCCACCCACATCTTACTCCCCCCAACCCTAACTCCCTCACTGCTCTCTCTATCTCTCTCTCCCCATATCTCTCTCTCCCCTAAGCTCTATCTCTCTTCCATACACCTCTTTCCCCCCACCACTCTCCCCCCCCCTCTGTTCTCTCTCACCTTCCCACCTCTCCTTTTCCTTCCCACCTTAATCTCTCTCTCCCTACCTCCCTCTCCAACATCCCTCACACTCCCGCCAGTCCCTCTCTCTCTCCCCCCCATCTTTCACTTCTCTCTTCCCCCCCACATGTCCCTCCCTCTCCCACACGGCTCTCTCTCCCCTTCCCCACCCTCTCTCTCACTTTCCTTTCTCTCCCCTCACCCTGCTCTCTCCCATCACCCCTCTCTCCCACCCCATCTCTCTCTCTCCCCATGTCTCTCTCTCCCCTAAGCTCTCTCTCTCTTCCATACACCTCTTTCTCCCCCCACCACTCTCACCCCCCACCGTTTTCTCACCTTCCCACCTCTCTTTTTCCTCCCCACCTTAATCTCTCTCTCCCCAACTCTCTCCACCACATCCCTCTCTCTCCAGCCATCCCTCTCCCCCATCCCCCCATCACCCACCTATATCTATCTCCTTGTGCTCCTCTCTCCCCCCACCCCTCTCTCCCCCCTCATCTCTCTCTCCCCCGTATGCCTCTTTGTCTCCCCCCAGCCCTCTTAACCCCCACCTCTCATTCTCTCCCCCCGCCCCACCTCTCTATCTCTACCCCCAGATTTCTCTCAATCCACTCTCTCTCCCCTGCCCACCTCTCTCCCTCCCACTTCTCTTTCTCTCTCTCTCCCCCATATCTCTCTCCCACCAGCTCTCAACCATACTCACCTTTTTCTTCCTCCACTTCTCTTTCTACCCCCATATCTCTCTCCCACCAGCTCTCCCCCATACCCACCTCTCTTTTCCCCCACTGCTTTCTCCTTCCCACCGCTTTCTCTCCTTGCCACCTTAATCTCTCTCTCCCTACCTTCCTCTCCGACATCCCTCACACTACCACCAGTCCCTCTCTCTTCCCCCCAACTCTCTCTCCCTCTCCCACATAGCTCTCTCTCCCCTTCCCCACCCTCTCTCACATTCCTTTCTTTCCCCCCACCCTGCTCTCTCCCATCACCCCTCTCTCACCCCCTCTCTCTATCTACACCCAACTTTCTCTCTCTACCCCCACCCCTCTCTCTCCCTTCCCCACCCCCCCTCTCTCTCCCAACACCTCTCTCTCCCCCCACCACTGATCTCTCCTCCGCCCCATTTCTCCTTCTTCTGCACACCCTCTCCTCCCACCCCCTTAGTCTGTCCCTCCCCCTCTATCCCCCCTCTCACTCTCCCCCTCCCTCTGTGCCCCTCTCTCTCTCCCCCACATGCTGCCCCTCTGTTTTAACACGCCCTCCCTTCCATTTTTACAATCTCAAAATAAGTGGTACAATTTTTATTGGTTTTCATTGGTTCTTTTAATGTTTTGATTGCTTATTAGTTATTGGAATATTTCACTGTGAAGACCTTTAGAAAACCTACTGAAGAATGCTACATTTGAGGACCAATTAGCTTTTACAAGATCACTAATAATCACCCTGGCAGCTGTTCTGTAGGATAACATTTTAAGGATTACAGTATTTGCTTGGTGACTTTCCTGCCATACGTACTCTATGGGCACAAGCTGAGAAAGGAATGTATATACTTTTTAGTACTGTAATTTATTGATTATTTAAAATGCAAACACTTCTACCACAAATACTAATAACTTCTCTATAAAAGAGGGACAATGAAACTGTTTGAACTGATTATACATCCAGTTTTTCCCATTTCATCCTTCTCAAGGCTGTCTTCACCCCCTTGTTTCTCAATGAATAAATTATGGGATTCCACATTGGAGAGTGCAGGAATCGGCAATAGTCACTTCTACTAAAAAGTCCATTGGGTTCGGCTTCAGATAAATGAAGACTGGAGGTCCGAAGAACATGGAGTCAGTGATTACGTGCGAGGTGCAGCTGGAGATGGTTTGTGCCTCCTCTCAGAGGTGCTAATATTCATTATGACAATCACGATGAGGACATAAGATTAGTTATGGGCAGAACAGTCTAAATCTATTCCCCGGAATTCCACGAGAGAGAAAGAGAGGAGAGGGAGGAGAAAGAGAGGGAGAGACAGAGACAGAGAGAGGAGAAAAGATGGACAACCTTGTTCTACTGGCTTAGAAGAAAATGGGTGCCACTTCTGCTGCTCTACTGCTCTACTGGAGCACAGATGATTTAGCTCACTCTGCTAGAGTTGTGGCTTAGAAAAGTAGTGATTTTTAGACAGCAGCCACCGTCATTTAGAACCCAATGGGAAAGAGACCTGGGAGAGACATTAGAAGATGACGAGTGGAACGCTATATATATGGCCACGGCAAAAAGCTCCATATGTACCACACTAAAGGAGAACGCATATAAGGTCCTAATGCGGTGGTACCTCACCCCAATGAAATTAGCCAAGTTCGTGCCTGGATCCTCCTCACTATGCCCCCGGCAGTGCGGAGGATCGGCCGATCTGTTACATATGCTGTGGTCTTGCCCGCGGATCTCCCCACTATGGGAAGAAATTAGACATTGGATACAGAGAGTCTTCGACCTCACTATTCCCCCAGACCCATAGCTATTCCTCTTGAATAGACCACTAACGGACCTGTCCAAAGCAAACAATAAACTAATAGCACATTTTGCAATAGCCACACGGAGCGAGATAGCAGCACTATGGAAACGCCCCGAAATTCCAAGTATCCCAAAGATTCGAAATCGATTGTGGTTTATCTGCCAGATGGAAAAGTTGACGAGTCTAGTTAACGACACTGGCACCAATTATCTCAAAGTATGGACGCCTTGGCTGGCGCAGACGGATATCCCCGGGGTTGAGAGGAACACAATCTGGCTGTGATAGATGAAGGTGCGTTCTCCTTTAGGAGCGGAAACTCAGCTCACGACGACTACACAGACAAATAGACAGAACGCCTACAGAGGTGTTAAACTGGAGAGGACGCAACCCACAAAGAGCCTTACTAGGAGCGGTGAAGAGACCTAGCACGAGTCGATGCTCCTCTTCCGGCCACGCCACCCCTTTACCCCCTTCCTACCCACCACCCTTTTTTTTTTTTTTTTCTTTATTGATTTTGTGTTTGTCAATTTGAATCAATCGTACTATGTGAATTATGTTATTATCTTTATTGCTAGTCTACCCAAAACAATCCGGTCGAGTAGGGCCCGAAAAACCGGGATATGTCTCACAAGCTGACATACGGTACTGTCTATAGCGGAGATTAACACTAAAAATGAATGTAATGTATACTGTATTCTGTATCACTTGTTTGGAAAAATGCAATAAAATTTAAGTTACAAAAAAAAAGAAAAGTAGTGATTGTGGGCTCTAGTCCTTTTGGGCCTTACACCATTCCAGCCATTAGGTTGTTACCTTAAGCTTATGTACTCTATATACTGTAGTTGGTATGGGAATCCTTTTAGGAAGTGTGTGATGGGACTTATTTTAATATACTTTGTATAGCCATTAGCATATCTCCCAGCCAGGTACCTCAGCTGTCTTCCCTTTTCAGCACTGGCATGTCTCCTTAACTTATTTGGTGGGACATTTGAGGGATAGGGAGGTCGTCTATGCAACGATCGTGAAAGAGTGCCTGGCCATAGTTTGGGCTCAAAAGAAATTGCAGCCTTATGTGTATGGGAGGCCCTTAAGGGTGATTACGGATCACAACCCCATAAGCTTGTTGCAGCGGGTGTCAGGGGAAAATGGGAAGTTGTTGCATAGGAGCCTTGCAATTTAGGAGTTTGATTTTACAATTCAGCACAAGAAGGGCAGTGAGCACAGCAACGCCGATAGACTTTCCCGGCAGGATGACTCCCAGCCCTAACAAAAGGACTTCAAGAGTTTTCAGGCTTGGGGAGCCATCTGATGTGGTAGCTACCCCAGAGCCTTCATCTTGAAGGGGGAGATGTGATGGTAGAGGCAGCCAGCCTCACATAATAAAGGTGAAGCCCGGCTGGTTGCCAAAAAGTTGTGTGTAATGGCTGCTTCTGTGAGGCTCATTTTAGCCTGTATGTTATGTGTTTTGTGTATCCAAAAGCCAGGGTGTGCAGTGCACAGCAGTAATGAAAAGAGCAGGTCTTGCAAAAAATAAGTCCTGTTTTGTGTAACCTCTTCCAGGAGAAAGCTAATTTCACTGTGTGATATCTGGAATGGGGAAACTGTGTGTCTTGGGGAACTGGGATTGTAACAAAGCCCTTTTACTCCCTGTGTTAGTGTTTTCCCCGCACAGTTAGTAAGCCAGCAATGTCCTTTGTGTTTCCAGTATTTCTCCATGTGCAGAGACAGTAATTCACTTAGCTGGGTTGCATACTGAGAAATATCGGTTTGTGGAAGAACTTGCGAGTGGCTTGAGTACCTGGACAATGGTGAGCAGGGAAGGGCAGTGACTAAGGTCTGGGAATTGGTTCTCGGAGGTGCAGAGCCTTTGTTCCCCGAGATGCTGGGGCGCCTATCGCACAGGGGGTATGGGGCTGGACGAGGAACTGTTGTTGTGTCTCAGCTCTGTATGGACGATTCCTATTGGCCAATTCAAATTTCCTGCTCGCCAGTAGCTCACTCACCGATGGGCAGTCCAGAGTCCCTAGGCCTACCCCTTCCTCTGATTGGTGCAGCCAGACGAGCCCTTGTCCTCTGATTGGCTGCACCATCACAATCTGTGCTCTGATTGGTCGGAGGCCTCTGCTCCAGCAAAAAGATAGGAGATTGAGGTCTATGTAAGGGGCATGGCTGATCAGAGTACCAGAAGATCTTAACAGGTTCGATGAAGGAGAGATGGAGCACTACTACAAAAACAATTGCTAGAGAGTGGGTCCCCAATAAAGGTTTAATGGATCAGAGCATGGTACAAGAAAAAACGAGCCCTAAGGCTCCCTTTTACACTGCAATAATCCTAGTCAATGTATCAATCTGGACACAAGCAAGTGTGAGCATTCACCATTCAAGAGGTGGTACTCTTCCAGTTTATTGATGTTATTGGATTTGGTGTTGTTAATCTGTAGAAGGTCACCTCATGGTGTGGGATACTTCAAGGACACTATTCATGGCAATTATGTCGTTATAAGCCTGGCAGCTTTTTGGGTCAGTGTTAGAGCACCATACAGCATTTTTTTTACCAGAAGAACTTAGAGTTTTTTGAGTCGATCTTAGAGTTGATCCTGGAGCGTGGATCGGAGACTATGACGGCGGGCTATTCAAAAGTGCTACTTGTCGAATAGCACTGAGAAGACAGAGAAGAAGCTGTTCAGGGCAAGCCTATCGAAGCAGGCCCCATAACCTACAGTAGGTGAGGCTAGATTCTTCCCCTTCAGGCCCCAGTTTGTGAGTGTTACACTGTGATTGTGTTATTCGTGTGTTTGTTGGCTTGCCAGAATAAACTTTTGTTTATTCAACTACTGTGTCCTTTCTGGTGATAGTGATCCTGGTGTGAAAAAATCTGGTCTCCCGTGACACATCTTTTATGGGTTCAACTAAGACTTACCTTTTAAGAAAGGCAGATTTTATTAAACTGAGGACTACAAGTAATACAATGGGATGATGTTTTTGCAGGGAAAATGTAGAAGATAAATGGGCAGTCTTTAAAACATTGTTAGAAAAGCACACGTATCAGTGTATACCCTTGGAATTATAAGGAATGTAACAAAAATTGCAAAAGTGCAATCAAATTAGCAAAATGGATAATGAAAAAAAGATTGCAATAGAAAGTAAGATCAGCCATAAAACGTTCTTTAAGTGGATTGTCAGTGATCAGAAAACAAGTCCGGTTTAACTTTTTCAGACTGATTCGCAGAAATCCGCGGCCCCAAAAAACGACCAATCCGCAAAAGAAAAACGCCTCTCTCTACTCATTGGAATTACGAAGACATTAAACACCACACCCCAGCATGATCTTTTTGGGAACCCCTCCGAACTCAGCTCCTGCAGCTTGTCTTTTTCTTGGCCTCTGGATCTTTGGAGTGGTTGTCCTCATGGATCAGCAACAGCAATCACGTTATGTCTGTTTAAACAGACTTTCCCTTGTAGATAGATCTCACAAAAGAGGATAGGAAGGGAATAAAAGGAGAAACAAAATGTGTAAAACCTTTTAATAAAAATGTACCTTAAAATAAAAAAGAGGTAATCAACTCATATTCTGTGAGTTAAATATAGGCAGTAGAGAGTGTTTAGCGAGTCTCTCACACTCGTGGTTGGAAACGCCGATTACCAGTCCTCCTCACACCGGCGGCTACTTCCGCATCACGTGGTCTGGTCCAGCTCAGCTCTCGCAGGATTTTGTCTCTGTTGAGTCAGAAGTTCACTGCCGTGGCTCCGTTCAAATCTCTCTCTGGACAGTCTCTCGGCGTGTCTCTACCTGCACCAATAACGCTTGCCCTACGCGTTTCTCCACTTGGGCTTCGTCAGGGGCTACTGAATGAGAATTTTAATCCTAAGAGAGGTATATTAGTATTTTATGTGGTAGTGTTAGGACTTGCGAATGGGTGTCTGCCTTGTCGTTGCTCACAAGCTTACAATGCTTTGGCCAAAGGGTTAAACTAAATGACCCTTTTTCAAGAGAATATATAAGTATTTTACTGTGTATTTTTGTCATATTGGATGTAGCATTGGGCTTCTCTGTCGTCTGTTAATTACGAAGACATTGCAAGTTTATACTATGTCCCTGCACAGCTGTTATATTTTTAATTACCCCAAGATTGAGACCTTGAGCTTCCTACAAATTAAGACTTGAGCTTCCTTCAATGCCTCTGCCTATGGCAACAGTGCTAACTGGTGAATAGCCAAATGTAAGGTGATACTTAGGAAGAGTGTAACAGAGACTCCTGGACCAATTGAGAAAGAGATGGAGGAGACAGGAGTTAAGAACAGCAGAGAGGGTGGTGAGAAAAATGTTAAATGTATAATATTAATAGAATCATTTAATTTAAAATGATATAAATGCAATAAAAAAACACTTTCTCTTATTGTTCCCAGTATTAGGTTTAGCAGGTTTTTTTGTTAGCTTTAACTTCTTCTCAGGAGAGACACCGTGCTTCTTTTATCTCGGAGGGGATAAATTGAGAGCTACTTGCTTAAGTCAGTGTAGGGTTCCACGTTACCACGTTCTGCATTGAATGAGGTAACATCTGAGGGAATATAATTGATTGTAATTTAAAGCCCAATTTTCAGACATGTTATTCACTTAGTATGCATCCACACCTTTCATTTGGTAGCATCCATTTTCACGGTGTTTGCATAATATTAGTCTTAGTCATTTGTTAATAGTAATTATTTTTACATACTGTAGTGGACAGGGTTAAAAATATAACTTAATCGGGAAAGAAATGAGCTGGTACTTGGTCTTTCACTTCCCTTAGAGTCACCAAAAATACTTTCTCCCCCTCCATCCCCCTCCCCCAATGATGAGCAGCTTTAGCAGCCATAAAAACGAGGTGTAGTGGGAAGCTGTCAGAATGAGGTGGCATTCGATTATGGAAAAACAAGTCCTCTAGTGCCACATCATACCTAACATACAGGGGTTGACAATGTGTATTCAAAAGTTCACCCTTACACCTGTTTCCTGTTTAGGTTCCTCCCATTTTTCAATCGTTGCCTCACACATGTAGATATTTGCAGCCTGACTGATGGTGCTTCATCTTGTACTGTACATTTCCCTCTGAGGTTTTCTTCTGCGCAGGCTGAAAATGCCAAGTTTTAGATTGAGAACCATGAGGAAACTTGGTCACTTCATCCTATTTGTCCTGCACCTTTGGTCAGGTATGGTACAATCATGATGGCTACAGTATTTATTGCTGGAGAGCTGTGCAGCACAAACATGCTCCTCCAGTGATATTATCAGGTACTTGTAGAAAAGGTTCCTACAGCATGTGAGGATCCAATTAGGTTACAACATGAACTGAATCTTTAATTCAATATCTCCTGGATTACAGTTCTGGTATCAGACATCAATATCTCTCTCTCTCTCTATCTTCCTCCCTCTATCTCTAGTAATGTTAGGTAAATATACACAATGTTCAAACAATGGAGATGATTTTAATTATCCTGGATGTCATAATGTTAAACTGGAATAATTTCTCTTTCAGGAGGTGTTTTGGGAGATTCGGTAGAGCCAAAGGAGTCCAAAATGTTCATTGAAGAAGGAATGAATTTCACTTTCTCCTGCTCTTCCTCCACAAGCTATGCCACAACTTTCTATCTTTATTGGTACCGTCATTATCCCAACAGAGGTCCAGAATACATATTGCATAAAGCTAACAAAGGAACTGCCTCTGAATCACCTACTTTTACTAAAGGGAGGTTTATATCTGAGGTGAATTCGGACTCTACAAATCTGACCATCATTAACTTGAAGATGGTGGATTCTGCCACATATCACTGTGCATTGCAGAGGGCACAATGTGACAGAGCTCAGCTGAGCAGCTACAGTAACCTCAGTCACTAGAGGATGTAGCTAAGCTTGTGGGAGGGAAGTTCAGTAATTGTGGTTCAGTAGTTTCATTTTTAGATAAGTAAAATGTTTTCACCCACAGTCAAACCTTCAGGACACATTATGGGTATATACAGTATAAGGTATAGCGGTTATTTCATTTACATCAGATGAAAGGTTGTCCACCAAGAAGTCATATTATTAGTCTACAGGGGCTAGAATCAGGCTAATGCTTGTTATGCTTTTGGAGGGCCTAAAAGAGAATTATTCTGGGATGAGGATTACATCTCTTCATTTAGATAATAATGCAAAATCAAGCTCTCTTAATGCATCGAAAGGGACGAGACATTGAGAAAAGAGTTCAAGTATTGTTTTATTTGGAAGAGGGTAAGGTGACTAAGTGGGATGAATCCCCAAAGGTTTCCTTCTGTTTGATTGGCCTTTACACCATCTTTGGTTACTGGTGAATTGTGAATATTGTAATGGATGTACAGAATAGAACAACCTCACAGTTATGGGGGTAGGAGGCCATTCATGAATGAAAGAAATATGAAAAACAAAATAATCTGTTGGCACTCCAGGAAAAAAAGTGTTTACCGATCCGACGGCTAGGAATACCAAGGAACCATTCTCAAGGATATATCCATGTATGTGTGTGTATCTCTCTCTCTCCACACATATATACACATATACAGTGTTCGACAATTAATGATAACCTCACGCCCGTGGCGAGTGGATTTAGGCCGCTGGCGAGCCGTTGCTGCGGCTCTATGAATTCCCCTGCTCACGCCCAATTTTTTTAATTTTTAATAAACAAATAACCCCCCTCCCTGATTGGGTTAACGCGGGGAAGAGGGCCGGCAGGCAGCTCTGGGTTATCCCCTTCCCCCGATCTCCTTCCCCTCCTGCCCCTGATCTCCTCCCCCCTCCTGATCTCCTCCCCCCTGTCCCCGATCCCCGCTTGCTGCTTGGGGGTCCGCTTCGGGGGTGGGGGGGGGCATGCCAGGAGGCTCACAGTGTGCAGGCTGCCGGTGCACAAGCACTGGCTCTTCTTACTATCCGGCAGGGCGAGCGCAGGCCAAGGCACGGTGTGGGGTAGGGAGGCTTCTTCCCAGCCACCGCCAGCGGCAGCGGGCCTTGAATTCACAGCCGTCCCTGGGAAGTGATCCGTGATAACTCCCTGACAGAGGAGCAGGGGATTCTGGGAGCTGTAGTTCTGCTGAATGGGAGGCAGAGGAAACACTTGGGCCCTCCCGGCCGCCTGTTCATTCTGCTCTCTGTGCTGAAACATCTAATCTGGCTGACCCACGGCTTTCTCCAGGTATACTAGTAGCTGCTGAAGCAGAATGGACACATGGTGTGTGTTTGGGGTGCTGAGCATCTGAGAGAGGGGATGTGTGTATGTGTGTGTGTGTGTGTGTGTGTGTGTGTGTGTGTGTGTGTGTGTGTGTGTGTGTGTGTGTGTGTGTGTGTGTGTGTGTGTGTGTGTGTGTGTGTGTGTGTGTGTGTGTGTGTGTGTGTGTGTGTGAGTGTGTGAGTGTGTCTGTGAGTGTGTATGTGAGTGTGTCTGTGAATGTGTCTGTAAGTGT